>NW_015637147.1:40464-41461 GCF_001515625.1 Sinocyclocheilus rhinocerous
CAACACTATAAGTGTGTCCCATCAGGTAATGAAAAGTTGTACACACACTTGTGGTCTTCATGCTCACTTGAACACTTGGGCCAAATACAGGAAATACGTCATAGAAGTAGTCAAGTGGTCAAGTGCAAAGACCACAAGTGTGGGTATTTGGACAAGGTATTGGTCTATGGCGCAGTCTATTTTCAGTTCCTCAAAATAGCAACGTGCCAACAATGCGCCTGAACACACCTCTTTTTTAGACCAGCAAAGTTATTGGAGTATTTTTTTTACAAGAAAATACTATTTTAGTCTTTCTACTTCAAAATTTTACATTTAATCTAATGTGTTACTTGCTTGTTTCTTTGTAATTATTTGTGAAATTTATTAGCAATTTATGAGTGAAAATGGTTTCTACACCAATTTTTATTTAAATTTTTTTTGTAAATGCAGCTAATTTATCATATCAAAACAAGAAAAAAATAAAATAAATAAAACAGGGCTGCACCCTGAAATTAATCTAACAGGTTTAACACTGGATTGGGACAAACATCCACAAAAACTGACAAGATTTTTTTATGCATTACAAAAGACACAATCTCCAGCAGGCTCTTTGTTAATCAGCATGCTATGAAGTTTGCACATGTTTTTATCCACACAAACCTTTAGTAAACCATGGCCTCTATGTGCTAGCTTGATCTTGAAGACATTTTTTTCCTCTCAGCCTGTTAAACAGCGGCTTTGTATAAAACAAGACAGTGAGGTAATTATTTCCCCTTGTTGTTCTCCTGCTTTGCGTTGTAGAGCGTGAAATGATTATGTGCTAGGCTGGGCTGAGTGTGAGGGAGACATCTGTCCTGGTTAATAATGCTGCATACCTACAGCAGACCTGCAGCGATGAAGACAGGCCAAATCATGTAAAGAATGAGGGTCACTGAGTGCACTGAGTGTATAGACAATCTATGATTAATGATACTTGTCAGACCTGTGGTCTAGCTTTTTGAGCCGTAGGAGCCGTAGC
>NW_015637147.1:43844-82733 GCF_001515625.1 Sinocyclocheilus rhinocerous
TTTTGTACAACATTTGCAACTGCTTTTTATCACTAGAAGCACCACAAAATTAAATTGTGTCATCTGTTATAGGGACTACTGAACAGACATTTATAAGTTGATTTTAAAATGCAAAGTATTGAAAATAATAATAAAACTCTGTAAACAATTTGCGTTTTTACAACACTATAAGTGTGTCCCATCAGGTAATGAAAAGTTGTACACACACTTGTGGTCTTCATGCTCACTTGAACACTTGGGCCAAATACAGGAAATACGTCATAGAAGTAGTCAAGTGGTCAAGTGCAAAGACCACAAGTGTGGGTATTTGGACAAGGTATTGGTCTATGGCGCAGTCTATTTTCAGTTCCTCAAAATAGCAACGTGCCAACAATGCGCCTGAACACACCTCTTTTTTAGACCAGCAAAGTTATTGGAGTATTTTTTTTACAAGAAAATACTATTTTAGTCTTTCTACTTCAAAATTTTACATTTAATCTAATGTGTTACTTGCTTGTTTCTTTGTAATTATTTGTGAAATTTATTAGCAATTTATTTGAAAATGGTTTCTACACCAATTTTTATTTAAATTTTTTTTGTAAATGCAGCTAATTTATCATATCAAAACAAGAAAAAAATAAAATAAATAAAACAGGGCTGCACCCTGAAATTAATCTAACAGGTTTAACACTGGATTGGGACAAACATCCACAAAAACTGACAAGATTTTTTTATGCATTACAAAAGACACAATCTCCAGCAGGCTCTTTGTTAATCAGCATGCTATGAAGTTTGCACATGTTTTTATCCACACAAACCTTTGTAAACCAGGGCCTTTATGTGCTAGCTTGATCTTGAAGACATTTTTTTCCTCTCAGCCTGTTAAACAGCGGCTTTGTATAAAACAAGACAGTGAGGTAATTATTTCCCCTTGTTGTTCTCCTGCTTTGCGTTGTAGAGCGTGAAATGATTATGTGCTAGGCTGGGCTGAGTGTGAGGGAGACATCTGTCCTGGTTAATAATGCTGCATACCTACAGCAGACCTGCAGCGATGAAGACAGGCCAAATCATGTAAAGAATGAGGGTCACTGAGTGTAATAAGTTTATAGACAATCTATGATTAATGATACTTGTCAGACCTGTGGTCTAGCTTTTTGAGCCGTAGCGCTCATATGGGAGATGTGTGTTCATTTCCGGCCCATGTCATGTTCATCTTTTCCCTATTTCCTCTCACCTGACATTTGATAGTGTGTTACTAATTGGATGAAATACCAGAGAGGAAATTAAAGTGTCATTTTGGCATCATCATTCATATTTGCAGTGAAATGACAGTGTTGTCCCCTGTTCGGATACAATTTCCTGTTCCATTGTATTCCAAGTGTATATTGACCTGGAAGGCATGTGACCTTTTCCATGTAATTTGAAGTATGGATCAGACCTGCTGCCTGAGCTAGTACTCAAACTATGGTGACAGAGGCTTGCTAGAATGCATATGTTTGTTCACCAGAACCATAAACACTGCTGTCAAGCCCATCATATATGTAAGCAAACTATCATCACACTTCACCTAAGCATTTTAAAAAGTGCTATTGGTTACTCATCATGTGTGCAAATGTCTTTGGCACATTAGAGGTTAGGAAGGTAATTTGTATCTTTTGCTTTAGTGTGCCAGTAGGAAATATCAGTTTTAGATATCATATCATATCAAACATTTCTTTAGCAATTATTGTAATAATCAAGTGATATTTGTGTACGAACAAGAGGTCCAGATTGAGACAGTATGGGATAGACCCTGAGACAGATTATTCTAAGCATCTCGGAGTAGTTGCCATAGTTCTTCTATGGCTTTAGAGGCTGTTCACACAGAATGCATTTTTCCATTCCACTGCACTACTTTTCCATTGTTTTTCTATGTAAACAAGCACTAGACATGCATCTTTGACCATTGTGTTCGCATCTTGCGCAAGACAGCATTTTAAACACGTGGCAATCAAGATAAAAGCAAGGTTGTGTGATATTCCTATAAGCCATTTCCCCATCAGAATGTTCTTGGGAAGAACAGAAGTCCAACAACAAAAAGACTTAGGAAAAAGCTCTTGACAGAGTTCCACTGGGACCTGAATTCACTCAATATTCACTCAATATCACTCTTCTGACACGCTCACTCAAGCACATCAAAAAAAGCAAAAGATCTCAAGGGTATCATAAATCACAGCCATTGATGTATATTGATGTATATAAAATAACTTTCTGTGAACATAAATGATCATATATCTGTTCTTCACATATACCTAATTTTAGTTTGTTTCAGATTGGAGAGGAAAGGTCTCTAGATGGCAACACTTGCTTGATAAAAAGGTCAATGCATCACACCACAGCACCAAAAATGAGTAGCTGAGAAAATTTCTACAGATGGAAAAGAGCTACAGAGGAGGAAAAGTTAAGGCAGTGCTGTGCCAAATCTTTCACGTGGCTCCTTGAAACCCCAATTAACTTGTTTTGGGAGGGGGAAAATGAGTGAGAGAAGTGGAAAGGAACTGCCACGTTGAGCTCTGTCCCCATAAAGTAGAAGAAAAAAGCAAAACCAGGTTACATAAAAAGGAAAGAAAACCATGAAATTGTGCTCCATTTTTCCCAGTCTGTACAAACAATTAAAATCCCATGGAAATGCTTGTACATTTGGATTTTTGTGCTATTCGGTGACAACAAATGAAAAAGAAATATTCACATATGTTAATCACATGTAGCCTATTGAAACACTAGAGATGCAAACAAACACACAGCTGGTGACCAGCTGTCAGGTAAAAACATTGTGTGAAAGGTCTCTAGATGGCAACACTTGCTTGATAAAAAGGTCAATGCATCACACCACAGCACCAAAAATGAAGGTCACACCGAGTAGCTGAGAAAATTTCTACAGATGGAAAAGAGCTACAGAGGAGGAAAAGTTAAGGCAGTGCTGTGCCAAATCTTTCACGTGGCTCCTTGAAACCCCAATTAACTTGTTTTGGGAGGGGGAAAATGAGTGAGAGAAGTGGAAAGGAACTGCCACGTTGAGCTCTGTCCCCATAAAGTAGAAGAAAAAAGCAAAACCAGGTTACATAAAAAGGAAAGAAAACCATGAAATTGTGCTCCATTTTTCCCAGTCTGTACAAACAATTAAAATCCCATGGAAATGCTTGTACATTTGGATTTTTGTGCTATTCGGTGACAACAAATGAAAAAGAAATATTCACATATGTTAATCACATGTAGCCTATTGAAACACTAGAGATGCAAACAAACACACAGCTGGTGACCAGCTGTCAGGTAAAAACATTGTGTAGTTTTGTGCACCCTAAAGTCCTAGTTTGCAGTCTTATTGCTGGGTCAAGATATGCTGTCATGTCTGTCTGTTTGTCAGTGAACAAAAACAGGTGTTTCAAAGCAAAATGATTTATGGAGTCTCCCTGAACAAATGCAACTCTCCAGAGACCAAGACAAGTTTTTCTTCTTAAGTCAGAACCGAAATTTCTCATTAAATGCTCCACTTATCATGCAGATCTTGTAATGAGAAATTAAATTATTAAAAATTAAGGCAAAGAAATGCAGCTTATAGTCGGGGACTACTATATGGAGCACGTAAACAAGACCTTATGTGCCCTGTATGCTGACTGAAATGACAAGACAGTGTTTTAAAGCAATATACAAACAATGCTGCTCAGCTTGCACATCCTGCTATTTTTGTGTAATGGTCAAAAAGATTGAACAGAAGACAAACAGAAAGCACAGCCTTTCTCACTGTATTTATGATATAAATTCCACCTGATGCTATTCTAAAACTTCAATTACAGTGAAGTGAAGGGATGTGAACAATGGCACAACATCAAAGTCCTTTTACATGTCTAGAATATCCCAAACTGGCATGAACCAGCTCAGAAAACCAGCTTTATATTTAAAGGATGAGATGTAGGGTATTTTGACAGAGATGTGCAGTACAGCCTTGATGTTAGGCAAGAAAAAAAATAATGCTGGTCCATATGTGGCCTCCATTTTCAGAATACGTAACCATGAGAGAAACTCTATTATCAGCTATGCTCCAAAGCTAACAAGCTCTTCACTGGTTCGCAACATGCCTCCACAAATAAATCTTTCTTTCCAGCTTCACATATCTCCATTAGTGGTCCTCAGCATCTTGTGCGTACAGATCAGAACTGGAGGTGGTATGGAAATAGATGGGTGTTTTTGTTCAAGGTCTGTTAGGTGGATTGCTGTTTTCAAGAGTATAGAACTCAGTGCAGAAAATCAACATGTTACAGCTATAGAGAGCAACAGCAGTAAAGTAAGCAAAAACCCCATTCATATTCTTCATGGAAAAATTTACTCTTAGTTGTAATGTATAAACTTCTCAAGAGAGTCCAATCACAGATCATATATGATTCTGCAGAATTCCAAGTGAGTTCAACTTCCTTTAAAAAATTGTTTAATATTCTTTTTCAACAGAAAGAAAACTACACTACCCATAATCCTGAACAGAGAAGGCACTTTTACTGTAGAAACAGAAATGGTTGCAAAAATATGTCAGTTGTTGTTTAGGTTCATGGCTTTGAAGTCTTTATTGAAGAACTTCTAAAAAAGTCAATAGAATAAATAAAAAAAGAATAATACTTTCAGAACCAAGGCAGCTTGAAAAGTGTATGGTCACAGTTGCTCTCTATGGAGTGTAAATATCTTACACTAGGAGCACCACTGTGTCCTTATTATAAAATGTTTCAAAGCCATTGGCAGGTCATGGTGCTGTTAGTCAAGGGTTTGGAAGTCAGGTTATTCAGGATTCTTTGCTAATGGATTTCTTTGGACTCACACCAAATTTTGCACACACTCACCATCCAGTGGAAACTACTGAAATAACATTCAACACAGTAAAGGAAGTATCTGTGAAAATGATCCTTTGAAGCAGTGTCTGCAAAATTAAAAAAAGAGGGTTGCTACAGAACAACATGGCACCCAAACAGGCTCCTTTGAAACTGCCTATGTTTGGCTGAATAGAGGCACTGTGAAATTCAAATGAGACCTTGTAGCTAATGACACAGTATTGGATGGAACATCAAAGGCCTTTACTGAAGCTGGCTGTGTCTTTTCTTGCACACGTCTACAAAGCCTTTTTTTGCAGAAGACACTTGATATTGAAACATGACATTCACAAGTAAGTGAGAAAGCTGTGCTGGGAGAGTGTGAGACAGCTCTTACCTCCACAGGTCTTCCCGTCATATGTCGGACAGATCCAGTCATGGCATTCACAACGTGGTCCATAGAACGTTCCGGGTTCCGTGACCTGGCATATGCAAATCCCGCACTCACACTCACCTCTTCCACTACAGATCAAACCGTCGGGGGTCCGACAGCGCCTCAGTGATGATTCAGGGGAGATCTTACACTCTCCACCCACCTGCCTGCAAAACACAAGAGTGTTCATTCACCCCGTGACCTTTGCCTTCCACATCAAACCTCTGTTCTTCCCCTGTAGGTGAACATATGCCAGATGGTGGATGAGTGGGTGGTGGTTTGCAATCCTCCCTTTCACCAGTAATGACAACCAGACTCACAATCCTACTGAAAACAAATGGTGGACTGTATTCCACTGTTTATTATTTTCTCACCCGAGTTCCCCTGTGAAAAATATTTCGTTTGGTAGCGTTCTTACATACCTCTCCTGCTTCTCGTCTCTGCAGTTGGCCTTTCTCACATTACAGGGAAATAAAGTACACTTTTAAAAAATATTTTTTTAAGCAAACACTGTTCAGGGGCTTGGTAAGTTGCAGCTACATGGAACAAGTCTGTCAGCCACAACAGCATATTCAGTCTGATTCTAGTCTCTGTCTCTGATTATGTGCAATGCAGCCAGAGCATACATAAACATGCATTGTGGTACACATTAGGGTGAATGTGCACCTGTATAAACCACTTAAGTAATTTGTCAAAATTACAGTCACACAACTGGGGACCTTAGCCAAAACCATAGGAAGAGATCAAAAAGGTGCATATGTTTCTGATTTTAAGGAAATACCATACTGTATGTTCTGTGAGGTAAAAACTGGCTTAAAGGGGCATTAAGTAAAAGAAATAAAACATTGCTGGCAATGAAAAAAGAAAGAAGTGTAAATAGCTTAATATAGAAATCTACAAACCTCAGACAAGTTCTGTAGCTGTGACTACACAACAGAAACTTTCCCGTCTGTAAAAATCCAGTCTGTCAGCAAAACGTGGCTGCACAGTGGAAAAGTCAAACTGATTGAAAAACAAGACAGCTAAACTCACCTTAGCGACTGCTGTAAACTTCCTTGAACGGCAGAGAGCAAAATTAGAAGCAAAGCACCTAAGACAGAGTTCACCAAAGTCTCTGCATGCATGTTTAGATCCCCACCAGAAACCTGAAGTGAAGTGCCTTCAGGAATTTCCACTTTCTAAAACAGAGGGAGAACGGGCTGGCCAAATCCAGCTCGAACGCTTCAGAGGCCAACAGTGCTCTCCATATGAATGTCTTTGATTAGTTGTGACTCTCGGTGCAAAGGCAGGAGTAAGAGATAAAGTGCCAATAAAGAAAACTTTATCACCATAATTCAAAACAGTTGTTCATAAAGATGCTTAAAAAGGGGATTTGCTATACCAATCATTATAAAAACAGAACATAAAATATGAAATGGAGACAACTGGTTATGAAACAACAAAAACTCTTTCGAGACTGTTTTAATGAGCTTGAATCTCTTTCACTGTGATTGAATTATCTGTTTTATGCTAATATTTAATCATATTGCTAATATTTTTTCCAACACAATAATAATGAGCAACATTAAATGAAGATTCCGGGGGAATATATTAATATCAAGCTATTCCCAGATTTATATGATCCATCTAGTTCAATGGCTGCAATCCACTTTCCATTAATAAATAATTATTTGAAATAAAAATGAAATATGAAATAAAATAGTTATAGTTGCAGACACCTAGCCTACCAAGCAATATGGCTCTTCCTGACAAATTAACATACAGTAAATGTATTAAGCATAATCCGACGAATCAAATGACAGCAGGTTATGACCTTTTGATTAGGCTAAATTATTTATCCATTTTTTATAACAACTTAACAAGGACCTTAGAGCAAAAATAAGAACCCAGGTTCGTTTCGATTGAGAAAAGGATTGGAAAGGTGCATGAGCACTTCCTGCTTGCAATCTTGTGAGTCTGAAGATTAGCTTGTAAATGGTCTTGTAGGCTGTAGCTAAATACTTATCGCGCCTCTACTGGGAGCTTTGTACATAAACGGTTTGTTCGGTAATTAAAGAAAAAGATTCACATTTTACAAGCGAATTTACTCCTCCCCCAAAAATAGAAAACTACAAGGTACGTGTTTTCACGTATTCAAGCGCTGTCTCATTGATTCAGCTCGGTGATCTCGAAATCCATACATTAGCCTACACTCAAGAGGGAGCGAGCAATCGGGGCTTATGAACACAAACAAAACACGCCGCCCCTAGACGGTGGTCCAGACGACATTTCGATCCGATGTTATTTTGGTCAAAAACAACTTTAAATGTTTCTATGGTGAAATTGGGGTAAACTGGTTAAATAGCCGTAATCCACGTTTACAGCTGTGAGAGTCAAAACACTGCTATGGTTATCACGTAGCCTAACTATCAGTTAACGCCATTTCAGCACTGACTTCTGTTTACCGTACACATGCTGAACGATAATTTAGAGGATTAATTAACTTCCACATTTAAATAAGGTTGCAAAATCTTGTGCTAGCCTATGCTTACAGGCATTATTGCAGTATTAGTTATTCAAATCCTTTTTCAGTAGCATTTTAAACTGTAATAGAGACTGCATGAAATAGCAAATTTGTTAAAAGTATCATACAGAAATATCAAAAACGTCTTCCAAACCAAATTATTATCCATTCATTAAAAATGAATTTGAATTATAAAAGTCTAACATTTAAAAGATGTGACAACCTGCCCCATATAAAAATGTCTCAACATTCCACTGACAATTATTAAAAAGCAACCTCCAGGCAAATAGTAGGCTACCCCTTTAATCCTTCCACCCTTGACTTCTGGCATTTCCGATGATGAGGAATGAGAATTAATATTATATTTAATATTAATTGTTTTGCTGTTACATTATTATTGCATTTGTTAGATGTTTTAACTGAAAAAAAATTGGGTAGCCTAATTGGAGTTTTCACTCAAACACATTCAATAGTTTCTATAATAGCTCTTGTGACAACTAGTCCCGGTCCATATCTATATTATTTACATTTACATTTAGTCATTTAACAGATGCTTTTATCCAAGACGACTTAGAAATGAGGACAATAGAATCAATCAAACCAACAAAAGAGCAATATGTAGTGCTGTGACGACAAGTCCCGGTCTAACTTATTATTAGCTGTTATTTATTATTTCTTATGGTAATTTCAGGATAAGTTGATATAGCCAATATTAGTTGTTTCTGTTATTATACTATTCAAAGCTGCTTATTCAAGGACGTTTAACTGTGACTTAAAATTCAATTTCAGATTTCAAAGTGTTTCAATTCAATGACATTGTATCTGCATTTAACATTCATTAAAATAATAACAAACTTGTTTATGTCAATACTGATATTACACATGTGAAGGCCTGCGGGATCTCATCCTGCTTGCTGTGCTGGAGCGGGTCACGCGCGTCCGGTGCGCATCTGTCGCGCGGCTGCTGTGCATGAAGCTCGAGCACAGTACAACGAGTCATGGATTATACACCGCGTTAACGGCGATACTGCAACAACCAGTAAGTCCCAGAGCGTTTTTCTGTCGTTTCGACATGTGAATTCGACTAGAGTGTCAGATAATTGATGTCTTTTGTTTTATTTGGCTTGTTTGCACGTCTACCAGGAAGTGTATGCAACCGACTACGCAGTCAAAAGGCCTTTGTTCAAAAATTCAGCGCTGTCATAGATTGAAACCCTTTTCGGATACGCTTGTGACAAATTTAGACAGTAATGCACACAATGTCATAATCGATATGCCTTTATGTTTTATGTAATTCGTGTGTTTTCTTGAAAAAGATTATTTAGCAAGAGCTATAGCGGCAGCAGCTCTGCTCTCATCTGTTGCCATGGTAACCCTGCAGCAGCAGGAGGAATCTCCCTGCACGATGCTCAAGTATCATGACTGATGTCACTGTGTCCCGGTGTGCCACGTAGCCTCAAGTATGCTGACATGATTTAGAGTCAGTTTTGCTTTTAATTGTGATACATTTTTGAAGACAAGTGGCTTTTGGCAGTGGTCTGTAAAAATGGAGGTCTTGTGTTGAATATCTGTCTATGTAAATAACAGAAGCAGGGTGTTTATTGCATAATAATATGGTGTTATTTGGATCAACCTAAGATTGCTGATGTGGATCTGAAAATGGCTAGGTGGTTGTTGGTAAAAACACAGAACCGAGATGCTGAGCATGAAGATAGACAGACAATATTTATTGTCTTAATATTTATTGATTTAATTTTAGGGAGTCCCCACCAGGAGTTATGTAGCAACCAGTTTCATAAACAATATTTGCCCACTGAGATTGACTTTCTTTCTTTCTTTCTTTCTTTCAGTAAACAATAACCTATCCTATCAGAACAAATGCTTTGCTAAATTAGATTATAATTTTACAGTCTCTTCTGCATGTTTGATTATACTGTCATACTATTTTTATGAAATGGATGTTGCAGGTTTGTAGAGTTGTTTGGAGTGTTTTATTTAATAATTTCAGACTTATTTTAGGATTTTTCTTTCTCTCCATGGAAAAAAAAAATCGCATTACCGTAACATTCAGTGAGATGAAGACCCTATGTGTAGACCCTATGTCCTATGTAGGGTCTCGGGCCGTAGGCAGGGAAACACTCTGGATGGATGGCTGGTATGACTAGGTCTATGTCTACAAAAAAATAATATACAATATATATGGGGCAAAAATATACCATGGGGCAAATTTACAACACATTTAAAATATCTGTGGCATTTTTTTTAAAAATCATTTTTGCCCTCAGCCCTGGTTAATTTTTGACCCTGGTAATGGGTTTGTTCAAAATCAAACATGAACAAAAAGTAATATTATTCTGGTTATTAGTGCTGTACAAATTAATAAAATGAATACAAATTTGATGCATTTTTGTATTTTGCATATTTTTACAGGTAAGTATTTACACATTCACAGAGAAATGTGTAAATATTATCCATTAATTTGGAGTTCATTGCTTTTCTGTCTCTATTTTCTGTAGTTCTTATACATAATTTGAATCAAAGGAAAATATGAAGTTGGGATTGGATATCCAATCTAATCAGTTGTTCTAAACTGTATACTGCTTTATATTCTGTAGCAAATTTTAGCAGCAAAAGCCTTTGGGGCAATAATTACTGTATCCTTCTCATAGCCTATACAATATAATCTAAAACACAAACTGCATATGTAACAAACGAGCCTAAAATCTCACGACACCAGCCACCATTAAAGTGTTTAGTGATTACATCCTGCCTTTAGGCAAATAGTCCTTTCTGTAAAAGTGAAACTAATTGTAGTCTTCTGCAACTTACTCCTACATTACTGCACTTACACCCTGTAATTTTGTTTTCAGTTGTCTTCGAGCCTCTATCCATCAACATATGCTAACTGTAGCAATTACTTTGCAAATTGCCTGACTGTGACTACATAGAAGCTGTTCTGCAGAGACCACTATGTTCTTGCCATAAATGTAAAAACTTTTAAGATTCAACTTTCCATTTTTAGGCTTCAAGTTGTATCAAATGTTTTTACTTGCAGACATCACAGATTTTAAATGTGAATCTTGCCATTGTTCTGAACTGACCTTTGAATGACCTTGATGTAGTGTAATTTATGTTACATCTGACTTTGAAATGTTTACCAACTCACTCTGGAAAAGCTCTGAAAAACCTGGTCATGTTATATACGATGTTTGACGCATGAAGGCCTGCCTGACCTTACTGGACATGACAGTTTGCAGGATTTGTTCCTTTTGTATTGATATCACATGTAAAGGTCAAGTTTTCAGCTGTTGTGTGATGCAGCATTCATTGACGCAACTCTTTTATAAATAAGAATAAAAGGCTAATGATGTTCTTGCAGGATAGACCTCAACTCCTCCGATCAGCTGTCTTTCGTGTTGAATTCAATTCCTCTCTATGCCGGGGATGAATGCACCAATGAGGAGCCTGACCGTGAGTAACCTGGTCCCACAATCCCATCCGTCCATGACTCCGCCACTCAGTGTTGCATATATGCCTTGTCTGATGTGGTGGACATTATTTGTCGATATAATTGTACCCGTTTGGTACACCATATGCCATGTTGACTAACTGTTGTGTGTTATTTACAGGGTATGCCTGATCGCATGTTATGTGCAGTGCTGGAGCAATTTCAGCTTTACTTTTCCCGTTGGTATGTGCGCTTTGTTTAAGTGAGTTTGTGATATCCATGTTTTATTATTGTCCTCGGTAAGAATGGCTCTAGTGCCAGTATTATGCAGTCTCATTATCGGTTGCCTGTCGTTTGTGTTACGCTGAAGATCCATTGTGATCTTTGCAGAAGGTAAGTAGGTATTTCTATGTCTAGTCAACAGTCTGCGTTTTATGTACGTCATTTGCTTGATTGCGTTTAATGGTGGCTGTGCAACACAACGATACATAATGTCTGGTACCATACAGAGCTGTGTCCTCATGTCGTACTGTACAGCCACAATGAACACATAGCTCAAATCTGTTTGCATGTTGTAGTTACTAGATGTTTCTTTGCTTAGGACTTTTGATAAGACACTTCCTCTGAGGTGTTTTTTATACCACATAATTATAGTAATAATTAGCATGTATCCTGTTGTAAGCTTTTTATTATTTTGCTAAATTAAATTTTGTAATGTAAGTGCTTACAGCATGTATAGAGTTAGCATCTAATAAAGAATAAATCTCATGGCTACAAACAGATTTGAGCTTTGGCTGATGTGTGGTTTAAGTTAGCATTTGTGGTCGATGTGCTTTTGTCTTCCAGATCCACTCTCTCTATAGCACAGCGAGCCCAAGCATGCTGAAGAGGAAGCAGAGCTCGCGGGTCGAGGCCCAGCCCATGACCGATTTTGGGCCAGATGAAACACTGACAGACAGTGCTGACATTCTTTGGATCAACAAACCAGTATGTGAACAAATCTCTGAAACCTTACCATGTGGCTGTTCTTCACAATAATTTGTGACCCGTACATACTCACAAAAAAGATACTTGACAAGCTAAAACCTTGTCCTAACTAGGTGCAATTTCATACAATAGGGCATACATTTTTTTACTTTATTACTTACTATTATTATTTTGCCAGATCATATATCCACCTTATTTTTTTAGCAGGGAAGCTATTTCCTGTAAATGTGCAAGACTTCATAATTGGCTATAGGTAAATAACTAGACGAATAAGAAAGTGCAGTAAACAGTAAAACTGTTGGTGCTACAAGATTTACAAATACCATAACACATTAAAATAATATGATTACAAATGATAGTTTGCAAAATCAATCAGCATAACTTATATAGCACACAAATCACAATAGACACTATACTCTCTGTCAACAAAAGCTGTCACCTGTGGCAGTACCCTTTTAAAATGTACTAATATATACCATTTAGGTACAAATACTATATGTACATTAGGGGTGTGCGATATTGACAAAAAATTATATCTCGATATTTTATGGGATTTTATCGATAACGATAATTAGACGATATTTTGCTGAGTGTGTTATTGTGCTGGTACCTTAAGGACTGCCGAAGACAGCTGACTCCTAATGTTTTTAATATTCTTCATATTCTGTGTGGTGGTCAGTTCATACTGATAAGTACTGAAATCCAATAAGTTTAAACTGATTTTTGCATTTTATGGGGCATTTTTACCGTTATGTTTTGAATGGTTTTTGCAAAATACTCGATAATGTCAAATCGCACATCGTTAAAACAACAATTACGATATTATCGCAGACGATATATATCGCACACCCCTAATGTACATTAATATGTATCTTTAAGGTATTAATATTCACCCTTTGGGGTAAATAAGGTACAAAAGTGTACCTTTTGCAAGGGAACCATCCCAGTGACAGTTTTTGTACTGTTTTTTTCTGAGAGTGTATCCACTCTGTTAGGAAAAGGTACACAACTGAAACCATGAGGATGTTCCACACTCTAAAACGAATTGTTCTTTGTCCTTAGTGGGTGCATTCTCTCCTGCGGGCCTGTGCCATAATTAGTGTCATTTCGGTGTGTATGAATACACCTAAGACCTTTGAGCACTACCCGCCCCTGCAGTATGTCACCTTCGCCCTGGACACGCTGCTAATGTTCCTCTACACTGCAGAGATGATCGCCAAAATGCATATCAGGGGCATCATCAAGGTAACACACTCAATCAGCATTGTCACGATTTATAACGGAAATAGGATGAGGAAAAAAGACTGTCCTTTGGAAGTGAATAAAACGGGCAGGTGGCTAAATAGTGTCTGGACAGTTTAATTGGTGAATCAAGGATAACAACCGCACAGAGAGACATTGAATAAGTGAATCATTTGCTTCCTGAACCTGCGAAGAGATGCCTGGAAATTTCTTCATCTTTCTTCTGGCAAGGAAAGCAGTAAGGTTTATGTAGAAGATAGAGTAATTAATTTGTTCCTTTAGACCTGAGATTGTGTGAGGACAGGGTGATTAACCTTGCAGCAATTATATGCGAAGTTAACACATGCATTTTAATTTTATTGAAGGAGAGTAACTCACAGCATTATTATACTGGTGACAGTGACCTCAACTGAGTTAATTAGGCCAGTATATTTGTTTTGTATTTCCTTCTCTTGAGTGCATGTTATGATCTGTGAAATTCAGTGACTTCTTGTTTTCTTTATCACTGTTAGCAGGTACATTTTTGCCATTAGGTATATTCTGGACTCGGAGACAGCATTAGTTGCTAATGCAGTAGTCTAAACATTGAATTAATGTAAAAAATTAATTATCTGTTGTGAATTAGGCAATCTGTTTTCATCTTAAATAACTGATTTATCAGCATAAACAATATTCCAAATTCAATCTCTGCCAGTTGCTGTTAATAATGTCAGTTAATAACCAAACCTTCACACAGTTTTTAAGCTATCCATTTAATAAATCATGTTTGTGGCCAATGTGAGATCTGAGCACCATAGCTGATCAGATGCTCTGAAATCCCAGGAGATTTCTGGGCAGATGTCTTGGGAGAACAAGTGCTTCAACCACTGAAGTATCTGTCTCTCTATCAAAGAAAAGCCACCAGTTTGTGAAGACAATCTGCACTCAAGCAAACAAAGCTGAGCATGTCACACCTCTGATGTCATTACCTGTGCACCTGCTGCATGTGTGAATAGCTAGTTGACATGACAAACCCTGTGGTGTGACATGCTGTGTGACATGCAGCAATTTATTTAAAACAAATCTTTAATGACCTTATATGTATTGAGAGAATATATGGAATATTTGTATGTTCAAATAAAAAGTATAAATATATGATATACTACCATTCAAAAGTTTGGGGTCAGTAAGATATTTTAATGTTGAGAGTTTTTTTATACTCACCCAGGCTGCATTTATTTGATTAAAAATACAGTAAAAACAGTAATATTGCTATTTTTTTTTTTACTTTTTGTCACATGATTCTTCAGAAATCAATATGCTGATTGAAAACAGTTGTGCTGTGTAATATTTTTTTGTGGAAACCATGATACATTTTTTTCAGGATTCTTTGATAAATAGAATGTTCGAAAAAAGAATGTTCAAAAGAACATTTGTTTGAAATAGAAATTAATTAGAAACATTATGAATAAATGAATGAATGAATCATAATAGGACTATTTAAAATGAACTTGTGAAAGCTTAAAAGAAATGCTTAAATGTAACCAGTAACATGAATGAAAATATATGGGCATGTAATGCATCCACTACCTGAATATAAAGGACTCCTGTTTTTGTTTTTTTCATTATTATTTACTCTGTTCTTTGTGTGCTTTACCACTAGAGACATAGTTTGATAGTTCTCATTGCATATATTTTTTGTACCATGTTTAGTTCTTCTAGGTACTTAGGGCACACACTTGTTAGGCAATGTGAAGTGCTCACACTTCTGTTTGCTGAATTTTGCCTGCTCTGTTGTTAACAGCTGCCACAATCTTTCATTAAACTGGCGGACCAGCTGCCACTCACCTGTGGACTTTCATTTACAGCCTGTGTCTTATCACCTGCCTCTGTTTCCAGGGAGAGAACTCCTATGTTAAAGACCGCTGGTGCATGTTTGATGGCTTTATGGTGGTCTTCCTCTGGGTCTCTCTTGTGCTTCAGGTAAGGAGATAACTGTATCTTCAGTGTTAATTTTTAAAATAAATTGTTCCTTTCAAATAAAAAGAACTGAGCTCATAGGGAATTCCGCTCATCCACTTGTTCTTCTGAATGGTCTCAAGGTGTTTGAAATAGCAGAGATTGTGGACCAAATGTCACCCTGGGGAATGTTACGTATACCGAGGGCCCTCATTATGATCCGAGCCTTTCGAATCTACTTCCGATTTGAACTGCCGCGTACCCGCATAACCAACATTCTCAAGTAAGAGCCCCATGAGCGCAAAGAATGTGAGAAATGTCAGCTTGTTTCCATATCAGCCACTTAAAATTCACTTCCTTTCAGACGGTCAGGGGAGCAGATCTGGAGTGTGTCCATATTTTTGCTCTTCTTCCTGCTCCTGTATGGAATCCTGGGGGTTCAGATGTTTGGAACCTTTAATCATCACTGCGTCACCAATGATACACAGAAAGGGTAAGCAAGTTTCATCACTATTCTCTTTAAACAATGGAGCCTGTTGTTACCATGGAATAAAAATTAAAAAGGTAATTTGATGACTTGATATCTCATAATTCTGACTTTTTTCTCAGAATTGTAAGATATAAATTCCTTGAGATTACATCTCACAATTCTGCATTTATATCTCACAGTTCTGACTTTTTTTCTCAGAATTATGATTTTACATCTCGTGGTTCTGTTTTTTCTTTCCGCCACAAAATAAAAAAGATAATTGCAACTTTTTATCTAATTTTAGTTTATTTATTAATATTAAGTTTATTTCTGCTTTGTTTATATCTCTCCGTTCTGAGAATTGTGAGAAAAAAATGTCAGAATTGTGAGATATAAACTCATAATTGAAGAAAAAGGTCTGAATTGTGAGATAAAGACTTATCCCGTGGCAGAAAAAAGTTTCTATATTAAATCCAATAAAATCAGCTCTCTTAGATTTAACTTAATAGCCCAAGAAGTTACGAACTTCTCTTTTTGTGGTGAGCTTTATCACACTCCTTGTGGTTTATAATCCCTGGGATGAATCAGGGGATTTAACATTATGCTGCAGTTTTTCCTGGCATCAGCGCAAGATAAGAAGTATGCGTCTGTTGCTGTACACCTCCTACACACATCTGTTCTTTGGAATATAAATCCCATCAGCAGCTGTAAACGGTACTAATAACAGATCATCATTTTCATCATGTGAAGTCACGGCCTCATAAACACTAAACAGTATGAACAGCCACATTATATGATATGTTTGTCTGAATTTCTCATTTCACATGGAGGTGCTTGATAAGGCAACAGAAATTCATGGCTAAAAATGAACAGTAAATCTTGCTGGAACACTCGCACACATCCCAACTTAAGGGCGTGACGAAAGCAGGGTTGAGCGCAGTCTTAATGCAGTGTGTGTATGGAGCTGTGGAGGTGGTTCTCTTTTAAAACCCAGGCCTATTTAATATTCCCTTGCAAATGAGTGGCGTGTCAGAGCCGGCTCTAAAACAAAGAGTCTATACCATCAGCAACAGAGGAGTGTGCTGAGCACTAATCACAATAATTAACGTTTCCTGTGTTGCCTGGGTGTCGTGCACATGCTCGCCTCTTTTCAGCAACCTGGCCTAAATCCGTCTATGTACATGAGAGAAAAGAGCTCCTATATTGCAAGATATCTCACCCCGACCCTGCACTGACATTCAACATATTATCAATCAAAAGGGGTTAGGCACGGTAAAAAATATTGCCTGCCATATAATATATGTATACTATGTATACGGGCAGGATTTTCATGCATCATGCAAGTGGAAGTGTATTTCAGAAAAACTCATTGTTGATTATCTTGCAGAATTTACAGTACGTGTCCTAGGCACAGAGTAGCAGGGATTTGAATCTCACAGGGATTCAATGGAATAAATGTGCAAGGGAGTTTACCAGACTTGTGTCTGTTGGGGATACATTTTTAGATTTGATGTCACAACGTTTTATTTTTCAGGTGCTTAAATATGGATGAAAACAGGCCTCATGACCTTGCCGATCATCACCTTGTTCAGAAAATGTCCCACATATTTCTCTCAATTATAGACATAGGCTACAGCATGTTATGACAGGTGATCAATATGATACAATCTCTTTTTCTGTCTCTAAGCCATTTAAGTGTACAATATTTACTAATAAAACCATTTTTTATTTAAGTCATAGAGAAAAGAAGAAATATTAATCAAAAGGCATGTCCATTTTCAAATAAAATGGATACTTTATGGTATTCTTTTGAGTTGTGTTTGTGATCAGTTTCTTCACAGGGATGATCTCTTCGGCGGATTATTTATCACTGTATAATTAGAGCTATTTTGATTCACTGCTGTGCCTCTGATTGGCCTTTGTGATACTGCAATTTCACTGTTTTCTACTGTAAAATATCTGAACACCCTTAAAACATTAACATTTATTAAACATAAATTGAGAGCTTAAATGCATAAGACATTAAGACTTGTTTTCAGACAATATATATTAAGTTTATTTTTTTTTATCATTTGGCAAAGAGTGTTTAATGCGTTTCATGTTTAAAACAAGAAGAAGAAAAAAACAATGAAGATAATTTAATTTAATAGATGCTTCCTGAATGTAAGTCTTCTCAAATAAATGTTTTATTAAAATCTTGTTTTATTAAAATCAAGACACAAATACAGTAAGTGTGTGTGTGTGTGTGTGTCAACGAGAAAAACACAAAAACAGATTTAAACAAAATTGTGTTTCTCTTATAAACTTTATTTCTTTTAATTTTATTTTAATTGTGTACAGCATTAAATTATGTAGGGCAAATGTGAACTCAAAAATAGTTTTAGCTGTTGACATTACTGAAATTGGATTCCCTGGGGCTTAGTGTGGGACTTAGCATGGGACTAGTAAAAAATGTCATTATTTTATGTGTTTTAGAGCAAGTATTAATGTAAGTAATTAATATTATATATAATATATAGTATTAAATATAGAATACACCAGATGGCCTGTTACAAAATAATGGTTAATTTGATCAGATTTAACATTTGATGATGATTCTTTGAAAACACACTCTGGTCTATTTCTAGTAATGTGACATGGAACAGCCTGGCGATCCCTGATACACACTGCTCTCCGAATGGGGAGGGTTATCAGTGTCCGGCGGGGTTTAAGTGTGTGGATCTGGAAGACTTGGGACTCAGCAGACAAGAACTTGGATACAGTGGCTTCAATGAGCTTGGTGAGTCATTGCGATGCTTCACATTTGTCCATCTGCCATGATAAAAATGTTTGTATATATTAGTTTATATTATTTATATTATTATTATTTTTTTATTATTATCTCTCTCCAGTTTGCACCTGGAAAATTTGTACTGCTGTTACTAAAAATCTAATATTATGAATATAAATATTATGAATTATGAATATCATTGAATTATTTCCTTAAAGCCAGATTGGACACCAGTGGCATACACTAAAATCATTATCTCTGGCCTTTTTTACTTGGTTTAGTTTTAGTTGTCTGTGGAAAATTATATCATCTTTGCCCTTTGTAATTATTCACAGTGACTAAGTGTGATTAATTGTAGCATTGTTGGCTGAAGCGTTTTCAGTTGATGTATGCATTATGTGCAAGCAAACGTAAACAGATAAATGCCCTCTGTCGCTGCATTTAGGAAATGTAATATTAGCTTATATTACAAAACATCGTGAAGGCAGCTTCACAAATAGACCAGTTTATTTAAGCACCTTGATCTGTACGAAGCAGCATTCCATATTTGTATCGCTCCCATTTGAGATAAATCCTCTAGAAAGGTACACAGAGCAGTGCCACTAATCTCCAAATAGCCATGAAGTGAGGCTTTTCCCTAAAAAACAGTTTTGAACAGGCTTTGAACCATTGACTTACAGAACATTGAGATCTGCGAAAGGGCCCTTCTTCGTCCTCTTTATAGAGTTCAGTACACAGATAAGTCATGTGTAAGTCAACCAGAACCGCTCCTGCATCAGTGATCTGTCGTCCATTCATCCGTGTTCACAGTGTGGTTTGCAGCCTCAACAACAATGCATTTTTTGGGCTTCCAAGATTCAGGGATGCAGAAACATAAAGTATGATTGGGAAAAAGTCCAATGTCAGGGTTAATATATTTTCTTTTTCTGCTGTTCCTTTTGGACTGCCAACATTTTCACTGACCCCACCACAAAATTAAGTCCCGTGTTTTTTTATTTTTTTTTATTTAAACAAGTTAATTATTTAAATTCATCTATTTTAATTACATTAAAACTCTCCTTTTGTTGGCTTTGATTTAATTAAATTTATTTAAAACTATTAACTGAGTTGTAGGAACGAGTCAAATCTTTTGGAATACTAGTGTTTCAGGATTGCTGAGCTATTGTCTTTTTTTCTTAGAAATGTAAGTCTTAGTATACTTTCTTAGGTCATTCAGGATGAAATGGGAATAGAGTTTATTTTTCCCTTTTGTTAGGCATCTCTGGACACAGTGATTTATCCCTAAGTGATTTTTAATGGGAGTCCTTAGTTTGCCAAGTGCATTTCCCTCTAATTCTTCCAGGGAAAGACTCTGTTAATGTTTATACTGAAGTATGTACTTTATCTAATGTGAATTACATATTGATTTAACACAGTTTTGTGAGAAAGCCAAGTGAAATAGTGTATTTCATTAATATAGGTCCTGTAAAGTATATGTTGTATGATTGGTGAAGCTAACCTTCCCTAAGCCTAAGACCCTACAGGACTCTGCCAGTGTCCTTGGCTCATTTTGCCCCTGGACCTGGTGGGAAATGGCAGGAAGCAGAACTGAGTGGCATGCTTCCTGCTGGCCTTTGGCAGCCATATCGCAGCACGGCATCATGGGTCACCGTGAGTGCAGAGATAACATTATTGAGGGCGTGGAAGTAGAGAGCACCTCATGTACTTTGTGTATGAAATAAGTAAATTGTTTATGGTGTATATGCTGTACAAGTAACAGTGTTATTTTAGTATTATTTATATACTACTATAGTATCTATTAATATTTTGAATTAAGTTTTATTAGAATATTTATAAAAAGTATATTGAAATTTTGGTTTTAGTAATTTTGTTATGTGATGGTGCCATAATGACATTCATCCCTATTCATTTTTAATTGTATGGAAAAGACAATGAAATAAAAAAATAGCTAAACATCTTCTTTTGTATAACACAGGGTTTGGAACAGTGTGAGGGTGGCTAAATAACAGAATTACTAAATAATACTGTAAATAACAACAGACTATTCATTTAAGTTCCTTGGGAATGTGTCCTCTTTCCTCTCATCTCTTATGAAGAAATCACACTTGTATGATTAAAAAGACGTAATACAACATAGCCATGAAAGCAATCTGTCCGTAAGTGTGTAGTTCTTCATTTAGCCTAGTTCCTTTGATTCACAGATAGTGTTACACTCCAGCACAACATGGAACCAAAGCGTACTTCAGAAGTCAGAATAACCATCTCATTCAGCTGTTTGGAGAGAGAAATGCATAGCTGGGCAATAGGAAGCACCTGACAAGGTTCACTAATGCCAAGACTGTGTTTATGTCTGAATTTTTGTGTCACAGTGCCCATTCGGACCACTCCGGGGGCACAAGAACATCTCAGACATGGGCTTCTCCCCTTCCTCTGTCTTCTCATGTCCCCGTCATGACCCTACTTGTCATCTCCTCTTGCAGGCACCAGTATATTCACTGTATATGAGGCTGCGTCTCAGGAGGGATGGGTCTTCATCATGTATCGAGCCATTGACAGCTTCCCACGCTGGCGCTCATATTTCTACTTCATCACGCTCATCTTCTTCCTTGCCTGGCTGGTCAAGGTGGAAAAATCCTTTTCTTCTCACACCAGCAATCTGCAAAAACTTAGTCATAATCTGCAGATGGGTCCTCCTTCATTTCTAGACATAGAAAAGTGAGGGTTATTCTAGGTGTCTAATATATTGTGTTATATTATATATTGGGCCTTAAAAATTTTATTTCAGTGCAGTTATTGTGTGCATGCTCTACCAGTCAGAAGTTTGGGATCAGTAAGCTTTTTAAAGGTTTTTGAGATAAGTCCCTTATGGTGTGTTCACACCAGACGCGAAGCGAATATGCGCATCGCGTATGTGAACACACTGGCTCGCCAAAGCTGCATTTATTCGATCAAAAATACAGTAAAAACAGAAATATTATTACATTTTAAAACAACTGTTTTCATATTATTTTAATATATTTTAAAACATAATTTATTTCTGTGATGGCAAAGCTGAATTTTCAGAAGTCATTAGTCTTCAGTCACATGATCCTTCAGAAATCATAATAATATGCAGATTTGAAACATTTCTTATTATTATCAATATTGAAATGTTGTGCTGCTTAATTTTTTTTTTTTTTGGAAACTGTGATTCTGTGTTTCTTTTTTCAGGATTCTTTAATGTATAGAAAGTTTGAAATAACTGCATTTACTTGAAATAGATTTTTTTATTTGTTTTAAATGTTTTTACTATCACTTTTAATCATTTTAATCATATTTGTGTCACGATACGCATATCCATAGAACACAGGGGAAATCCATACAATAGGCGCAATGCACACACACGTACACAACGAGTATACCCGACGAAGAACTAAGGAACAGACAGGAACTAATATACACAAGATAATAAGGAACTCAGGTGCAAGGAATCATAAGGCAATCAAACTAAACAAGAACAGGAAAAAGACCATATAAGGAAAACCCTGGAAGAACTACGGGGGCAAGAAGAGTCCAAAAGTCTTGACAGGTGGTGCGTCCTCGCACCGTAGATACAACAGAGGGAGGGATCGGTGGGAACTTGGGAGGAGGCTCAGGAGGAGGACGGACACCCGGGAGGGGTCCATGGGGGTGACGAAGGAGAGAGGAGCCAGGGAAGAAACAGGAGGGGCTTGCAGCAGGAGGAGCCAAGCTAGACCCAGGCCACAGCCCTAAACGGTAGCCCATGGCAGAGCCAATGGAGGGAGGAGCCATGGACGAGGAATGGCCGCCGACTCCAGGGGGCCGACCGGCGGCGGAGCAGGTGGTGGAGGAGCCCGAGGCGGAGACGGAGAGCCAACGAGCCAGGGGGATGCCGATGATCCGGGGGGCCAGGGTGGAGCCGAGGGCTCTGGCCACCGAGGCGGAGATCCGGAGATCCGCGGCGGAGCCGGAGTGACTGAGGACCAAGGTGGAGCTGGTGGGAGGAAGAAGCCCAACGGAGCCGGTGGGACGGAGCGACGAGTCCAGAGGTGATGGTGGGTCGATGCCCGACCAAGGCGGAGCCGGAGGGACGAGGGAGCCCAGTGGAGCTGGTGGATTGACGGGCGACTGTGGAGGTGAGGGAGCTAGGAGCCGAGGTGGAGCCACTGGGTCTACGGGCCGAGGCGGAGTCCGGGCCTCGGAGGCTGGTGGTGGAGGTGAGGGATTCTCCAGACATGGCGACGATGGAGGATGGCAGACTCGCGGAGCTCGCACCGTATAGATGGTGGGCTGAGGGCGAGCAGAGGGGCTGCCAGACGACAGTGGTGGAGGAGGCAGGAGCGGGCGGGTGGCTGGGCATACGTGAGCCTCCAGGCTCTCAGGGCTGCCCTCCAGAATCAAAGCCCACTCCTGGCTGGACTTGGGGACAGGAGATGAAGGAGGGCCAGACGGGACCAGCAGGGACGAAGGAGAGAGGAGAGGGGAACAGTCGGTCTCCAGATCTGTTTCCCAGTCAATAAGGTCCCCCTCTACGTCCAGCAGTCCCAGATGCACAATAAGCTCACCCTCAGCCGTGGTGCAGTGGGCGGAGGTCCACTCCGTGCTCTCACCGTCCATGGCTTGTTCCCTCGTGGCGGGCGTGGTCGCCGGCTCTCGCACCTGCTCCGATGGAATGGGCTCTGCATCCGGGGCGATCCTCCGCTCAGTCGCTCTGTACTGCGCTGGCTCGTTAATCACGGCGGGAATTGGCTCTCCGTCCTTGGTGGGCTCGGGCTTGTGCTCCTCGCAGCGGGGAGATGGTGGGCTGGGCTCTGGGTCTGGAGTGGATCTGGCGAGATCATCTTCGGGAGAGACGGTGAGGGGCGATCCGTTTCTCGCCAGAATCCACTCCACAAATGCGGCGAAGTTCTCTCGAGGACCATCTTCGGAAGACAGCGCTCTGCACTCAATGTTTAGTCTGGCGTCGTAGAACGCACAGAGCGTGTCGTCCGGGTAGCTGGTGGTGTTTGCTAGCAGCAGGAACAGTCTAGTATGGTCCACGATAGTTTTGTCCCCCTGTTCCAGCAGGAGGAGGAGGTATTCGGGCCAAAGAAGGGCATCCATCCAGGGAACACAATGGAAAAAAAAGACACTGGGAAAACGAGAAAACAAACGGAGGGGAAAACACAGAGGTGACCGTCTTGGTCAGGTCTTGCAACTTGCTGAATAACAGTATTAATTAATTTAAAAAACAGACCCCAAACTTTTGAAAGGTAGTGTGGACCTCAGAGGAAAAAAAATGTATGACTCGACCCCCTTTAATTCACATTGGCAAGGGGTGTTCAATGTTCAATGCAAGTTAAGCTCTATTGAAAGAATCTGTGGCTATTGATTACCAAAGGAAATCTTTTTAAATCATCCATCAGTTTATAACAAACAGAATTAAACCTCAATGAATGTTAAAGACAATGTTACATATGACATATATGTATTTTATCATTAACACAGATCTGTGTTCAAATTTTTCACTTATTTGTCAGAAAACAAGCATAAGCAATCTATCATTTATGGGCCTAACTTTTTGTGATTTCTTTTACTCGTGTTCCCAGAACGTGTTCATCGCTGTGATTATAGAAACATTTGCTGAGATCAGAGTGCAGTTCCAGCAGATGTGGGGGTCCCGGAGCAGCACCACGTCAACAGCTACTACACAGGTAACCAAACACACCTACGCACATGTGCAAAAAAAGCAAGCTTTGGTGTATGATTCATTTCCCACATTTTTTTATCTCTTTCATCAATATGTATGGGCAGATGAACTTGAACCAACTAAAGCAAAAATATAAAAACATTCAATATCAGCATTTATGATTATGAAGCACAGACCAATACACACCAACACAGACATCTGAAGGAATTCTTCCCATAATTCCCTAGTGGCTGTGAGTCTGGCTTCTCTGGCCTTCAGCAGGCAGGATACACCCAACAGCAAGCTGTTTTTTAAAATAAATTTGGCTGCTTGTCAGGTGGGGGCCCAGAACGGCACAGAGCGATCTGATTGGGCGGCTGGCAGACTCAAGGGTGAGTCATAGAGGAACGTTGCTGAAAGTGCAACAGACCGAAAGAGAGGAAAAGACAGAGTGTGTGAGTGTGTGTGAGTGTGTGTGTGTGTGTGTGTGTGTGTTTGCAGTTCTGTCATTTAGCCTAAATTTGATGTGACTGATCAACTTAAAGGATAGAGAGAATCAATTAACCCTAAATGCTCTTGCTTTCATGCCTGCAGTCCTCTCCTGTGGGGAAACCTGTCCTGTTGATTTTATATAACCATCACCTACATAATGTTTGGTGTGAGAAATTCACACTAACCAAGCTAATGGTGCAAATGCACAGAAAATCTGGAGTGGGGGCGTGGTGTGAAAAGTTGTGTGTGTAATTGTGTGAACTGAGGCATAGTGTCTCCCTGACTGCGCCAGTCACAGTACCAGAGCCAATCCTGGAGCAGAGCCTTAGAGGTTGGCATGAGTGAAGCTGGCAACACTTTTGGCAGCACAGGAGTGACCTGACCACCATTATTAAAGTCTTATGCCTGTAGAAGTGCCCTCTGGGTAAAAGAAGGGCTATAGCACACAACATTTCTTCCAGCACTGCTTTAAAGGGTTAGTTCACTCAAAAATGAAAATTCTGTCATTAATTACTCACCCTCATGTTGTTTCAAACCCATAAGACCTTCGTTCATCTTCGGAACACAAATTAAGATAGTTTTGATGGAATCTGCAGCCCTCTACGAACACCTTGGCAATTGAATCGCCATTGGCTAGTAAATTTTTTTGTTTACTCGCCAGACTGATAAATATATACATACACATATACATATACATATATACAAACACACACACACATATATACACATACACACACACATACACACACACACACACACACACATACACATACACATACATATACACATACACACACACATATACACATATATACACACACACATACACATATACACACACACACACACACACACACACATACATATACACACATACACATACATACACATAAACATATACACATACACACACATATATATATACATGTATATACACACACACACACATATGTTTTTATATTATTATATTTTATAGAACCATACTGTTAAAACATGTCACATGGAGAATCTGAGAGCTGTCTGACCCTGCATAGACAGCAATACAACTGAAATGTTCCCAAGTCCAGAGACGTAGCAAGGAGAACTGTAAAATAATCCATGTGACATCAGTGGTTCAACTGTAATTTTACGAAGCTACGAGAATACTTTTTGTGCGCAAAAAAACAAAAAACAAAACTTTATTAAACAATTCGTCTCCTCTGCATTATCCTGTTGTGCCATTTTGGAGAGTATCAGCTGGACGTAAATAACGTATGCTGTTCTGTGTCAGCTGCACCACGCCGGATCTGTTTCCTAGGTTGTTGGGATTTGATCTGAACGGAAACAGTGTATCCGTGTGACGCAGCTGACACAGAACAGCATACATTGTTTACGTCCAGCTGATACTCTCCAAATTGGCGCTACAGGGTGATGCGAATTGTTGAATAAAGTCGTTTTTTTTTCTTTTGCGCACAAAAAGTATTCTCGTAGCTTCTTAAAATTACGGTTGAACCCCTGATGTCACATGGATTATTTTACTGATCTCCTTGCTACGTCTCTGGACTTGGGAACATTTCAGTTGTATTGCTGTCTATGCAGGGTCAGACAGCTCTCAGATTCCATCAAAAATATCTTAATTTGTGTTCTGAAGGTCTTACGGGTTCGAAACGACATGAGAGTGAGTAATTAATGACAGAATTTTCATTTTTGGGTGAACCTATCCCTTTAATGGAGTAAATTTCAGAAATATTTGATGCGTGTGACCTCAAAATGAAACTTAACAAAAACAAATTATGAAGAAAACAAAGGATCCCTGAAATTGTCATTACTGTAATCCAAAAAAATATATAATTCTTTTTCATTTTTTGTGAAAGATGTCTCTTATGCTTTTCATGGCTACATTTATTTATTCGATCAAAAATACAGTAAAAACAATAATATTGTGAAATATGTTTGTGTTTTTTGTTTTCTATTTTATATACAATATACAAACATTTATATATACACTATATGGACAAAAGTATTGGGACACATGTCTTAATTTTTGAATAACTATTAATTATTAAATTCAGTTGTTTCAATCTGTCCCATTACTACAGGTGTAAAGTGAAAGCGTTTAGGAGCAGCAGCAGCTTACTCTCACAGAGTGCTGAGGCGCATGGTGCGTAAAAGTTGCTAACGCTCTGCTGATTCCATAGCTTCAAACTTCCACTGGCATTAAAATCAGCACAAAACTGTGTGGCTGGAGCTTCATGGAATAGGTTTCCATGACCGAGCAGCCACATGTAAGCCTCACATCGCCAAGTGTAAGAAAGTAATGTAAAGCACGCCACCACTGGACTCTGGAGCAGTGAAAACATGTTCTGTGGAGGGACGAATCACGCTTCTCTTTTTGACAGTCTGATTGGCTAGTCTGGGTTTGGCGGAAGCTATGAGAATGTTATATACAGTATATTGTATAGTAAAAAAAAAAAAATGAATAAGAAATGATAATAGTATGGCCATATGGCCACAGATTCTTAAAATGGAATACAGGTAAAGCTTTCCAAAAGCGATAAGGCATATCTCACTTTGAGGACACAAAGTTGAATTGTCCATTGCCATTTGGTCCATTGCCATTTATGAAACTTTTAATCGATTCCATATCTGTAATGTCTGCAGCAAAAACAGTATATATAGTCTTTTGCTCTTGGTCTAAGAAAGGCTATTCTAAGGGGCCGACACTTCACAGGGAGAAATAGCTAAGGAATGTGTGAAAGTTAATTTGCCCTGTCTTTTTCTAACCATTTGTTGTTGTTTTTTAAAAAAAGGATTTTTACAAAAATTTTACATTGGTACTGAGATAATAACTTTTTACACTTAGCTCTGGGTAAGAGGTAAAAAATGTTAACTGTTGACTGTAGTGAAGAGGTTATGTAATGTTTGTACAATTACATTAAGCAATGTAATTAAAGGTGCAGTAGGAGATCTTGGAAAATGCTAACTTTAGCCTGATAGCACTGAAAGCGAACGTCCCACCCTCCCTGCAATCACCGTCCAAAGCCACGCCCCCTGAACGCATAAACGCTCACAGACCTCGAATACCAGAGACATCATTACTACAATAGGCTACATCAGTGGTTCCCAATTCCAGTCCTAGCTCGATTAATTTACAGAGGTATATTATGTCACATTTCACACTTCTCTAGTAAGTTTCGTCTGTTTGTGAAGACGCTGCGCAGCGCAGATATGAACACTGCAGAGAGACATGCAAAATATGCGGCGGCGTTGGCTGGCGGGCGCGCGCGCGGGCATGGAATTGGGAACCGCTGGGCTACATCATGTGCCATTCACCGGTGAGAAAACTTTATAGTACAGTTAGTAAAAGTACTACAATACCAGGAAGGAAGATCGGGTTGTTGATGTTTGTCTGCCATTCTCGCTCTGTCTGCACAGTGTGCGTGAACGCGCTGATGACGTATCCTGTCTGTGCGAACCGGGTGCGCAGAGGTATGCCAATACATACGTTGACAGACAGGTAGGAAAGCTAATTAAAATGCTCCGACCGAGCGTTTTGATTGGACGGACATTTCTTGGTCCTACGCCTTCCACAGAATATATAAATACAGATACATACATTTAGACCACTTAACTTAATGATTGCTATCGGGACTTTCAACCAGCATAACAAAAAATGTTTCTGAAGACAATCACCTATTGCACCTTTAATCCCATAAATATGCAAATAAGAACGATAACCCAGGGTTTATATATCTAAAGTGTGAAATGTCAAACCCTGACTACCCAGGATTAAAAATTACCCTGAGTTAACAAATTAAAGTGTGAAAAGCCCAATAAGGCTCTTTGAATTTGCCCATTAAACTATAGACAGTGCTATGACCTTGAAAACAAAATAGCCTTTCTGTGTCTTCATTTTAATTACGCTGAAATGTCTTATTGAAGAAAAATCTCATAAGGTACATAAAACCTTGGTTTATTGAGTGTTAGACAATATGACTTGGAATGATGCCTTTAATCTGAAAGAAGTAAAAAGAAAATAAGGTTCTCCTGGGGCCTGATGATACTCTTTGGCAAGATTTGCACCATCCCTTTTGTGACTGTCTTATAAAAAATAATATAATTCAGTAAGGCCCCTTAAGAAGATTACCACATGAAAGTTATAATTACAAGACTATGAGGGGAAACTTTTAAAATATCTATTTATGTAGGTAACCTTTTTAATCTGTTAGAGCTGAAGGGGCATTATCAGCTTAATGACTGTCATTTCTCATGGGTTTAATTGGTTATCTATTCTTCTGAACTGATAAAAGACAGACATAAGTGGAACAGCAGCAGTGCACATTAGGAACAGCCATAAGCACACTTTCACTTCTGCTGAGGGGTGGGGATGTGAACAATGGGAGGGGGGCACAAAATGCGGTCTGAAGCATGATATATATTAGGAAAATATACGGCAACATTTAATATGGGGCATAGGAATGCATGTCATGTAACTCATCCCACACCTTTTGTACTGTGACCAATAATAATACATAGAATTATGTTGTTTGTTGAGGAGGAGAGGTGGGCTATTAGTTTTCTAAACAATCAGTTTTATTTAGATTTTCACATGGTGGACAATAAAAAGGCTTCAAGTACAGAGCCGTCTGACAGTTCTGGGCTGTGTATGGATATGAGTAGCCTTTGTTGGTTACCAGATTCAAGGTGCCTGCTGTAACATTGCCTCCCTCCTCTAGTCACTGCTGTCTCCGCTGCTGTCTCCTCGTATCTGTCATGGTGAAGTCATGGTGCATTTAGATTCTGAAATGTGAATAGATGCTCGCTGGATCATGAAGCCAATTTCTTGTGACCTTGCCTATGTTTATAAAATGGTAATAAAGTTGGTGGAGAATTCCGTTGAATATCATGTAATTGCCAGTTGTTTTCAAGATTGGTCAGCTGTCAGTTGTCAGTTGTCTCCGAAGCCAATGATTTTTTGTTTTTGTTTGTTTGTTTTGTTTTCCCTAAATTATTTGTTATCAAATATGTATTTCAATGGCATTTAGATTTGTGTGTGTGTGTGTGTGTATGTATTAACAAAAACTGCTAATCATTCACAATTGTTAACAAATTGCCCTCTCTTTCTCCTTCCTTTTCCTCTCTTTCCTTCTCTCCTGCTGGTGGCAGATGTTTCACGAGGATGCGTCTGGAGGATGGCAGCTCGTGGCAGTCGACGTGAATAAACCACATGGCCGGGCGCCTGCTTGCCTCCAGGTACCAGACATGCAATTTAATGGCACTGACACCCCTGACCATCAGCACACCCTCAGTATTGCTTGACTGCCACATCTAATGCCACACTACTGTGCAGGAGTACAAGAAATGTGCTGCAGGTGGCCTGAACGCAATAGCCACATTTAGATTTTGCTCAAACTAGCTGGTATGATTTTGACAGAGTATGAATAGACTGGAATGAACACAGCAAAGTTTGCCTTCCCCTCTTTTGTGAGCCCAATTTAGCACATGCACATTACACAAACTAACATACCCACATATGTGGATCATTCTTATCCTAAATATCTCTTCAGAAGCACAAGAGTTTGTTGTTTTTTTTTCTTTCCTATTTTACTTTAAATCAACATTGATTCATGAAGTCAATACTGATCCCATTTACTTAACATTTACCATGTTCCTGGTCTTGTTCTGCACGATTTTCAGTACGTTACTCCAAAGAAAAAGGATTGCAAATATAATTTCAGACTGACTTTAATAGACAAAAACTTAAATGGCTTATTATCTTGAAACAGTGTGCCAATGTCGTTTTTTTATGCATTTTGACACTGATATTGCAGAGAAATTATGAATTGGGTTTGAATGGTCATAGAATAGAGTGGGCTTTTGATGGCTGATAATACCATAATAACAGAAAGGACAGCATCTGGAGAGGGTGTAATGGCACTTACCTTTAAAAACCAGTCCTGACTTTTAGATCTGCCTACACAGAGGGAGAGAGATCTTCAGTGAAAATAGGTCCTCAACAGAGTCACATAGAAGTTAATATCCAAAAATACATTATAATGCATCACATTTGGGTTAAGATTTGACAGTGTAATCCTGGTGAAAAGCTTGCATTTCATTCTAACATGGCTTTTCAACTGTAGAGTAGGGAGCATTTGAAAATATTCAGTGCAAGTAAAAAAGACCAAAGACTGGCATTTAATGACATTTCTGGGACCAAGTTTCTATGAGGTGAGCCCATCAGGTAAAGGAAAGCTTTTGTATTTCCTCAGAGAGGGGCAAAGGTTACAGGGGGTTGGGTGGGGTGAGCAAGATAATGTAATAATGTAATAATCTTAATGTCATAACTCAGCAGTATAGATTAATGTTTGTTTGTATGTTTCTGGTGTTGGCAGGCTCTAGCTTGTTCTTTCTGATATATTTAAACTGGAAGCAGTGGCTATTCTGTATTTGGTTGTGTTTCATTATATGGTTAAGGTTAATGAGGTCTGCTTGATCTCTTCTCCAAAGGCCACCTTGGTGTTAATTAGGCCTTTGCATTTACTTATGTTATAATTGCACTACAGCTATTCTCATGAATTCTTTAAGTTCTTCAAGTACAAGATTTCTTGTCTCGAGTTTTGCACTTGTTCTGACTGCAAACTTTTTTATATAAGTTTCAATTCAGACTCTAGGTATGAATGTCTAAAAAATAATATGTTTCAGTGGAGTTTAAATCCTGACCTTTACAATAGGGGATTTGCAGTTTTACTTTAATAGCATAACAATCAGTTGAGTCTGCATATTACTTTACGTACTTTTTTTTCAGGCTGTGACAATAGTCCTTGATAGGACTATATATATATATTTTTTTTAATATGTTTTTTTTTTTATTGGAGTACACAAAAGCTGGACTTTTTGCTTTAAATTCAGTCTAGCTTAAAGGGACAGTTCACCCAAAAAAATTATTTCTGTCATAATTTACTGATCTTCACATTGTTCAGAACATGCATGATTTTTTTCTTCTTCTCTAAAATACAAAAGGAGATGTTTAACAATGTTCATGCTGCTCATTTTCATACCAAGAACATATATGGTAAAGAGCAGCATAAAAGTGGTGCAAATGCCTTGTGTGCAATATTTGTGTCACGCTCACTCTGGGAAGGAACGAGGAGACAAGGCGTAAACAAACAATAGTCTTTTAATCCAACATCCAAGGGAATACACGGGGCAGACAGGAGCACAGGTAACACCAGGGTTGATGTACAATCTCGGACAAAGACAGACAGCACAGACTCGAACTTAAATGCAAGGGGATAAATAACAAACACAGGTGAACTGAATGGCTAATTAAACTAAACGAGGACAGGAAAAAGACCATATAAGGAACACCAGGAACAAAGACGGGGCAAAACACAACTAAACAGGTCCATAATCCTGACAATTTGTGTGCACAAGTAATTTTCCAAGCAATGAAATTGAATGGGGTCTAAAGCTTTCAAGCTTTAAAAGGACACAAAACCACCATAAAAAAATTGGTCCATACGAATTGTGTCCCATTTTCTAAGTAATACTGTACAGTAGGTTTGTGTCAGAAACAATCAGTACAGTTTGTGAACAGTCATCCGGACTGGTTTTGTGAACCAAATTAACCAATTCTTTGTAAAGATAAAAAACAAACAATCAAACAAACACAATTTGTTTATAAATTAATTTGTTTGCTACCTTTCTCTTGAACAGTTTTAAGCTAGGACAGATGTCAGGTTTTCAGTGAATAATGTCTCGGTTTTGTATGGTAACCCTCATTCCCTGATGGAGGGAATGGAGACGTTGTGTCGAATTTCTGACATTAGGGGTAGCACTTGGGAGCCCAGACACCTCTGACATCACTGAGAAAAGACCAATGAAATTGGCAAGCAAAATTTGCATAGTTGGCCAAAATCTGGTAGAGGCGCCATATACTGTAAGGCAGCGGTCACCTCCAGCGGGAGCTATTTCTCATTTTAAGAAAAACAAGAATAAATAGCGGTTAAAAAGTCCCCAAGTGGGAAAAGTACACTACAGAGACCACATCCTACCCGAAGGGGAGGTAACATGTGGAGATATATCCTATGGACTCACTGAAAGGAAGTACTACATAGGGAAGGTTTCTGTGGTGGGCTCCACATAAAGGGAGAAATATCAAGCACAGAAACAAGGCATGTTGTAAACACACACAAATCCATCTGTGAAGATCTTTTAGAGAAATTGCTTTTTTAAGAGGAAATTTGCTCTCAAAGATCGCTGTTGAAGCACCCAGGGGTGTATGGGCAAGGGAGAAACTACTGCTTGTGCCATTGATCCAACAACGAGGAGATTGAGAGGTGAATGCAGTGCTGCACCTCCCAAAGAGACACTGCATCGGCGCCAAAGAACAGAAGGAGTGAGCAAATGCCACACTGGCCTATTTATACCTGGATGTCCGGGACGTGGTCTGCTATGCAAATTTTGTTTGCCAATTTCATTGGCCTTTTCTCAATGATGTCAGAGGCATCTGGGCTCCCAAATGCGACCCCTAGTGTCCGAACTTCGACATAACGTCGAAGTGACCGACTGAAAGGGAACTTACATTTCTCAGGGAAAGATATTGTATGACTTCAGAAGGAAAAAAAGGATCAATGTTATAATACTTTTATGCTTTAGCATCCCTTTTAAGCTTGAAAGCATCAGTCTTCATTTAATGTCATGTAAAAGATCAACCAGCACATATTTCAGACTTTCTTCCTATGTGTTCCACAGAAAAAAAGAAGTTCATATGAATTTGGAATGACAAATGGGTGAGTAAAAGATGACAGTTTTTTGGGGAATTATTCCTTTAAGAATGAGTAAATGTTTGGTCAAATGCCATTGACGTGCACTGAATGATAAAGAAATGTTATTCCCTTTGAGTTGTTGCTGGCTTTGATTCTGGCACAGAACTGATGAAGTATGACAGGCACCTTACTGTAAAGAACACTAATTGTGTGTCAGATGACAGGTGTAAAGTCTGAAGTTTCAAACATGCAAGGAGGAACAGTAACAAGATGCTCTGAATGTCTTTTTGGAGGAAGATTTGGAGCATACAAATTGGGCTGCATCAAATGCAATGAAATAGAGAGAAAGGTGCATCCCGCCCTCACAAAGGTTGCTATTTAATTGATTGCGACAGCTCTGCTAGGTATTCATGTGGCACAAGCAACATTAGAACCATCTTGAGTGCAATGACAGTGTTGTTTTTATGTTCTCCATACAAGAGAAATAGGCGTCACATCACAGACAAATTTTGTAGGAGACAATGGATGAATTGCACAAGCAAGCTTTCAAACCCTGCAATAAAATATGCCTTTCAGAAAGCCAAGAACATTTTCTGGGTGAAGTCAAGGGCCCTGAGAAAATGGAGTAACCTGTTAGACCCCCTTCAGCCAAAACACCCTAAGGAAAACCAACATCGAGAAGCTGAAAATGTCAAACTGCTTTGTCATGTCCCATATTAGTCATAGAGGCTGCTTGGTGAATTCTCAGCTGTGTTCCCAGACCAGAGCAGCAGACAGACCTGACAGCCACTGTCCTTCTCTCATCTTTCTCCCTCGAGATATACTGTAAAACACTAGCTACATTTCCTGGAGCTCTACAAGCCCTTTATGCATTAACAGTAATATACCTACACTACTGTTCAAAAGTATCTAATAATAATAATAATAATAATAATAATAATAATAATAAGTTAGTCCTTTATTCAGGAAGGATGCATTAAATTGATCAATATTTTTGCATAGTTACAGAACATATGGGTTTTGTCACCCTTTTAGTTGTTATTGACACCTTTTTTCTGTGTTTTCCGTCTTCTGTTTTGTTTTAGTTCCTGTGTGCCCTTATTTGGTTATGTTCCTGATCTCGTTTAGCCTCATTAGTTTACCTCGAATCACCTGTGTTTAGTTAATTATCCTGATATGTCTTTGTATTTAAGTTGTTCGGTCATGTTATACTAAGTTGTGTTTTCTCTTGCGTATCTGCCTAATGCCGAGTTCACACTGCATGATTTTAGCCCGATTTTTCACTCGCCGACAGGTTTTGCGAAATCGCCGACAAATGCCCGAAATCGGAGGCAAATCGGTGCTCGTTCACGCGAGTGACAATCACGCAGTGTGAATTATCAAAGACGCGATCTGAGAGAATCGCCGACACCCGTGAAATATTTGGCATGCTAAATATATGGAGCTGTCGGCGATTCACAATCACACTGTGTGAAATGAGTTCTGACTGAAAAACACATCGGCGATGACCAACAGCCAATGAGAGACCAAGATACAGGGCAGCGGGAAGTTCGGGGAGGAGTTATAGACCAGAATATCAGTATTTTAATAGATATATGAACAATTATATCATACAGAAACAAGCACAAACATTTGCTTGACCAGCCACAACATCAGCATAACAGTTACTGCAAAATTATTTACCTCCAACTCTCTCTGCAGAACACCCAATCCCTGTTCCCTGCATCTCCCTCCTGCATAATCTGTTTTTCTTTTTCTCCTTGTAGCCGGAAATCAGCTCACAGACAATTTGCGGCCTATATATATATCTTTTTTTTTAATAATCCCAGTCTCGCTCGAGAGCTGACGCACGCGGGTTCTCGCGTATTTCCTTATCACTTCTCGCGTGTGTTTTGTTGTGAAACGTAGTTTGCGGACCAGACAGAGCTGTCGGCAATTCTTCCTATTGTGAAGTCATGCAATGTGAAACCCCCCGTCGCCGATCCATCGTGCAGTGTGAACACAGCAGCAACTGAATGCTACCCCAGATAGTCACGCAGTGTGAAAACAACGGCGATCCGACGAGTTTGAAAAACGTGCAGTGTGAACTCGGCATAAAGGAAAGCTTGTGCAGAAAGCCCTTATATGGAGATGGTCTGGCCGTGTTTTATGCAAATGAGTAACCTCATGCACATGGTGGCTCATTTAGAACAGTGGTTTTCAATCCTGGTCCTGGGGACCCACTGCTCTGCACATTTTGTATGTCACTCTTATCTGACACACTCAGTTCAGTACCCGGATCTCCCTCTTAATGAGCTGATGATCTGAATCAGGTGTGTTAAATAAGGGTATTTAACATTAGGATGAGGTTAAGCACAAATTCATGTGTGTACGCATGTTGTGAATTAGGCGGAAAGTTTTCGTGAGAAGTTTGAAAAAGTTAGAAGTTCCTAAAGCATTGTAATTGCTTACCGTATAAGCTTATGATTTCCGTCAATATGCCAAAGGCTGTTGGGACCTGGGACAGAGTAACATCTTCGCTTTAATGTTCGTAATGACAGCCTGCGCATCAGTACCCCTTGAGGATCCACACGTCTTAATGATGCCAGCACACGGCTCCCAGGAGAACCCCGCCAAAAAAATGTGTATTTTACCCCCGAACTTGATTTTTACTGGGGGACCCCCTCGAAAGCAATTGGGCTATTTTCAGGCTAGTTTTGAGTAGTAATTGGGCGGGGTTTGTAGCGAAAACCTGGCAACCGTGCACCAGACAGAGCTGTCGGCGATTCTTGCTATTGTAAAGTCATGCAGTGTGTAACCTCCTGTCGTCGTTCCATCGTGCAGTGTGAACACAGCAACAACTGAATGCTAACCCAGATAGTCGTTCAGTGTGAAACCAACAGTGATGCGACGTCTTTGAAAATCGTACAGTGTGAACTAGGCATAAGTTTGAGTCCACTATTAAATTACGTTTTGGACTTTCCCTGCTGTCTCCTTTGCCTTGCTTCAACAGAACCAGTGACAGCAGCACAACTATTTTCAACATTAATAATAATAATAAAAAAATGTTTCTTGAGCACCAAATCAATATATTAGAATGATTTCTGAATGAACTTATTGCACTGAAGACTGGAGTAAAATTCAGCTTTACCATCACAGGAATTAATTACATTTTATGATTTTTTTTAAACAGAAAACCATTTTAAATTTTTATATTTTTATAATAATACTGTTTAACTGTAAAATGCAGCCTTGGTGAGCATAAGAGACATGGTTCAAAAACATTTTAAAAAATCTCACTGACCCCTCTAAGTCAAACAAGACTGCAAAGATTGAAAGTGAAGTAATACAGAGGGGATTTTTGCATGTAAATAGTTACTTTAATTTAATTTAATTTAATTTTTCAACAACTATACAGCATATCTTCTTTTGCGGACTTACGGCTTCAGCCTTGCTAGTTGTTGAGAAAACTATGCTCTGTGGGGACTTACTAGTAGAGGTCTGCGCGGGACTGTTTTTTTAGTCCCGCTCCCGCAAGGTTATATTCCGCACCCACCCGCTCCCGCTATATATTCACTCTTTGTTCACCCGCTGTCCGCTTAGAATAATTTTCTTCCCGACCCGACCGTTCCCGCTAAATTTAGATCTTGTTTCCAAAATCTCACATTTAAATTTCCGCTACTGAAAGAAAGATAGGCTAACAAATAAAAGTGTAGTCTGCACAAAACTGTATGTTATTTTATTCGAAAAAGTGTTGCAGAGAGAAAAAAAATGTAGGTTGTACAAAAATAGCTTATTAGCTATTTTTATTCGTCTTGTCAAAATACAAAATTCTTTTGACATTTTTCTGTTAACACAGTATAAGTGTCACACAGAAAAATAAATAAATATGACATCTGTCATTTAAAATTATAGGATAAGAAAAATATAAACAAAACGAGTTGAACGTCCTTCAAGGACAGCGCATCCACACTTTGCTCCATCCTTATTCTGCTCTCTCACTCATCGACAATGACGTAAGAAGCATCATCACTGGCACCGCACGTGACATAATTTCCCGACTGAGAAAATGCACGTGAACTCAAGTCGGAAAGCTCTAATAATACAAATCCAACACAGTTTCGTAGTAACGTGAGTGTCCCAGTTGTTTTCACATTCCGAATTAAAAGCACAACTCGGGAAATGAGAGCATCCGAGGAGCGCGTGAATGCAGTAATTACACTTGCTCTGATGGCAGCAGGTAGCCTTCCGTTAACTAAGATAAACATGCTTAAATTAAAATGCCTTAAGCTAGGCCTGATTTGAGTGCTGTGCCTGCCTGTGATGAGGAGATTGTGGATAAAAAAAATGAATATTAGTGGAATTTTAAATAAACGTTTGCATTTGAATGCAAAAATAGTACAATCAAATGTTAGGTGTGCGTCGAGGGCCGTATATTTACCACAGGTACAGCCTGCTCTGAGCATCGTTATGCACATGCTGCGCACAGACCCTGCAAATAAACGTGTGACGCAGAAGGCATGCGCACAGCACGTGCATAACAGTCCGAGTGCAGGCTGTAACGATGGTCAATAAGAATAAAGCGCAGATATGCTGTTCTGAATGGACGTCGGGAACGGGATATTGTTAGACCGCCCGTCATACTACATACTACTAGAACCGAATCAGAATGCAGATATCGGTGCCATGCCTGAGCGATCGATTTAAATATTTGTCCTCTGGTTCTCCGAAACTGACGTAAGAAGCATCATCACTGGCACCGCACGTGACATAATTTCCCGACTGAGAAAATGCACGTGAACTCAAGTCGGAAAGCTCTAATAATACAAATCCAACACAGTTTCGTAGTAACGTGAGTGTCCCAGTTGTTTTCACATTCCGAATTAAAAGCACAACTCGGGAAATGAGAGCATCCGAGGAGCGCGTGAATGCAGTAATTACACTTGCTCTGATGGCAGCAGGTAGCCTTCCGATTACTAAGTTAAACATGCTTAAATTAAAATGCCTAAAGCTAAACCTCCCTTGTATTCACATTTCTAAACCTGTTGTCCAACAAAAGAGAAAATTATAACCTTTTTACTCCACAACACCAGTCAAATGCTTCCTTTTGTGATCTGATGAGGCTTCTTGTCACAGAATGAGGCAGAAAATATGTTCCATATGCTACTTTAAAAAGAATACATCGATTAGCAATAGATTATAAATTAGGGTGACCATAACGTCCTCTTTTCCCCAGAAAAAACCCAAACGATACCCAACCCTAGGCAGCAGTGCTAAAAAGTTTGTGTGAGCACTAAAAAGAATGTCTTTATGTGCACGCAGCGTGATCTGTGTGACTAAACATGTGTGCGTGAGGTACAGTGAAGACAGCGCATTAGTTTAGAACTCTTCTAATTTTTATT
>NW_015637147.1:83592-89879 GCF_001515625.1 Sinocyclocheilus rhinocerous
TATTGAATTGTTTTATTTTTATTTAAAAATGACCCTCTAACACTAGCATTCCCTATTCTTTTTCTATTCTTTCTACTTGTTTTCTTTTTATTTATTATAAAAACAAAATAAGCAAACAAACAAAAAAAACCTTTCTACGTATACTGTTAGGTGAAGCCCCGCCCACGAACCCCGCCCCCTACTGTCCTTTTTTTTGGAAAACTAAAATGTGGTCACCCTATTATAAATATACTTAATTATTATGAAAATAACAGAGATGGCTTAAATAACACAGATAAACTATATTGTCGCAGTCAAGTGATTTATTTATTTTTTAATAAGTATTGGTTCAGGCACCGTTCAGGCACTGTTTAGGCACCGGAACCGTTTTAAAAGTATCGATTTGGCACCGGTATCGAAAAAAAGCCAACCGATACCCAACCCTAGCCAGTACTTACATTACTTTTGAAGCATTGCAAATTAGGTAAAAGTGTCAGAAGCACCATATATTACCATACAGTTTATACCGTAAGTTTATTGCAGGCTATTTAAATGTATGCAAATACAAGGTGAGACTATACTCAGTTACATCATTCACAATGCTCTCATGGGAGTGGGTGGTCACTGTGGAGCTCTTTTCCCGATTCCTGTTTCCATGGTAACAATTACTTCTCTGGTTGGTGGATCTCCTTCAGGATTGTGGGTATTGTAGTTTTACCTGGAATTCTACAACAACAACAACAACAACAACAATAATAATAATAATAATAATAATAATAATAATAATAATAATTATTATTATTATTATTTAAGTTGACTTGTAAATGTATGTAATCACAAAACCTCAGAGCCTGGATACATTTTCTGCATAGGGTAATTTATTTTTTTGTGACAGTTTTCTTTTCAGTTTAAACATGGGTATGAAACAGGTGTGGACCCATCTGATAATACAACTATCATTTACTTTAAATTAATACAGCCTACAACTCAATGCATATTTCACTCACCTTAATGCAAAATACAGGCTATACAAATTTAATTTGCTTGTGATAGGGTGAAATAGGAAAATATCACTGTGTGATGACAATAATAAAATTGTACTATTAGAAATAAAATCAAAGCTATTTTCTAATGAAATCATGCTAGGCAGGTATAGTATATATATATATACTATGTAATATATTAATAAACACATTCTCATTTTATTGGTAATTTATTTTCATATCACTTCTGTTCGCTTGCTTGTTTGTTACCTTTATGGCTTTCATATGTTGTATTTTGTACTCAGAGACCAATGATATCAGCTCCACCGACAACTGTTTATCTAGAATGCTGGCTTCCAGACACATCACCCAAGAGATTATGTCTTATTAGTCAGTGTTTTTTCTTCCCCCACTGGAAGAAACTTGGCAGTGTCGGTAGTGAGAAGAAAAAAAAATTACAGTGCTCCAGAAATCATGTTTTGTGGCAGGAAAATTTCTTTATAATGCAGCTTGAGTTTAATGTTGTTTTCAAATCAAATACCTCCAGTAATTCATCCAATGTTGCAGCTAATTTTTAGAAGAATACTCACCACAGTCTCAAGTGGAGACAGATTTCATGGGCAGCAGACAGGTGGCTCAGTCTGGGCTTAAATTAAGTTGTCTTTCCTGCCTCATGTTCCTGGGTCTGTAATGGGCCTGAGATGGGTTCATTTGGCCTGCTGAGGGCTCAGGCAGTAAGGGTCCATTTAGTTGGCTCAGTCCTTACTGTGATTAAAAGGTTCCATTATACAAGAGTGGGGAATCAAGTGGAAAATAATGTTTTTACGGCAGCTACACTCAGTATGAGGAAACAGTAAGCCTACTTGTTCATAAGGGAGAATATACATCCAGAGACATTAAAAGCGAGAGATGTACTGTACCACACATATATAAAAATGAATTAAAGAAATTGCTCAATATGTTAGCTCTAGGAATAGAAGTCATGCATTTTATTTGACTGAAGTGTGTGCACAGTTAAAATATACATGCACAGTTAACAAAAAAAGTTAACTGCACTGACGTCTCAAAATGTCGCTAAGCTTTTGACAACACTGTGTCTGATCTTTTCTTTCTGCAGCAACTGATGCGATCTTCAGTTTTCCACATGTTCATCCTCAGTATGGTGGCCGTTGATGTGATTGTAGCTGCTAGCAATTACCACAAGGGTGAGGACCATAAACTCACCAATGATGAGTTCTACCTGGCTGAGGTAAGACCTGTCAAAATTGATTTTTAGAAACTTGTTGATTTTTTTTATTTATTTTTTTAATGTGTGCAGCAATTTCACAAGAGCGCAGTGAGCAATGAAATGCAGCGCAGTGAATATGATATATTACTGATTTAATTTGAGATGAGAAGCACATCTCTTATTCAAGTTCAAATTCAAGTTCAAGTGAGCTTATTTATTGTCATTCCGCTACTTGTGAAGACATACAAATTAACTAAATGTCATGCCTCACAGGACCATGGTGCTATATTTAGACGGACATATAATCATATAAAACAAAGAAATATATATACATATAACCTATATAAATTTACATATTTACAAATATCTACATAACCTATATAAACATATAACCTCTATAAACCTACACATAGCTAACCTATTTAAGGAGTAATCTAACTATATACATAAAAGACCAAACATTGAAATGTCATACAGTTTATTTTATTTTATGTCCAATATTTTGGGTAAATTGAACAGAGCTAGAAATATAGAGCTGAAAATGATGCACAAAAATTACGGTAACACTTTATAATAACTTTCATTAATAAATCATTAACAAACATTATGTAAAGCTTAACGGATCATTAGTTCATATATATTCACATATCTAGAAATGTGAAATAATGTGCTTGTTAATGTTTACTAATAAATGTATTAAACATTACCTAATAATTAAAATGTCATTAAACTAAACTGATTATGAGCTAATGAATATATTAACATCAATAGTTTATGAAGTGCCTATAAGCTATATTTTCACAACAATTGTAAATGTAAAAAAGAGCATTAGCTAATATGTGAACTGAAGTTTAATGACATTTGTAAGCATTCAAAAGTACATTAACAAATAAGCTTGTAAATATCATATCATTTCTGTAAAAATCATTTGTAGATTTTTAAAACACATTGAAAGTTTAATGACATTTGTAAACATTAACTATTGATCCGTTAAGCATTATATGATGTTTGTTAACGATTTATTAATGAAGCTTTAAATAATTGTAAACCATCTGTTAAAATCATTTGAAGATTTTTTTTCAAAATCCATGATCATATGAATTGAAAATTTAATGGCATTTGTAAGCATTTCAATTTACATTAAATAATGATCTGTTAATCATTTGGTAATATTTAATAAGTTCATTAGTTAACATTAACAAACACATTATCTCATTTCTAGATATGTGAATATATATATTAATTATTATAAAGTGTTACCAAAATTACTTTTAATTTGTAATTTATTATCATTTATTTATTAAGATTATTATCTGGGACACAGCATATATCTGATGGCTAAAATGGATGCCCCAGATGTTACTAGTCATGCCCTAATAACTTTTCATGTGTAGTGTCTGCATAGGATCACTGATAATCATTTGGGCTTTATGTCTCAGAGATCCTTTTAACCTTTTGACATTAGCATATAAATTACAGACCTGGCCCCACAGTCTACGTTTATATGGATGCTAAATTTCCAAGGGTCTCCCCCCACCATCCAGAAGATGTTAAACAGAACAGAACTCTGATCTCCCCATCTGACTTCAAACACATTCCAACAAGAAGATGATCACATTCAGCACCAGGCATCAAATGCCTATGTGGCCCAGTGAATTACCCCCACACTTACAATACACATAATACACACACATAAAGACATTTTCTTTATTTAGGCCATAATTAAGCTGTTATAAAATGTATATGGAATATGTATGTCGTATGTATGTTTCCCTGTTATATTAGCCTAGTTACAACTCTTTATGGGATTTAGTTAAACTCTAAATCAGTGTTTCTCAACCCTGGTCCTGGGCGCCCCCCAGCACTGCACATTTTGCGTGTCTCCCTAATCAAACACACCTGATTCAACTCATTAGCTCATTAAAAGAAACTCCAGGACCTGAAATGGGTGTGTCAGATAAGGGAGACATACAAAATGTACAGTGTTGGGGGGCGCCCAGGACCAGGGTTGAGAAACACTGCTCTAAATGCTTATATCCAGGTTTAAGAATGTAGCTCTGTTGTAATATCTTCTAGCCGTTTCTTTCTTGGTATCAAAACGATCTGCTCTCTGTTTCCTAAACAATGGTGTACACTATGTAATTATGAAATACATCATGTTATTTTTACTATACTTTGGGTAAAACTGCACCAATTCTCCAGACCAGCAATAAACATGCAAATGGGCTGTAAATGGAGACAAAGAAAAATTTCTCCCACTCAAAACTCACGCCTTGTATTGGCCATTCCACCAAAGTTGGGTGTGACTGGGGGACCATCAAAAGACCCCCCCTCCCTCTCTCTCTGTCTCTCTCTCTCTGATGCATGCTGGGAGTCGGGTAAGAGTGGTGGTTGTGAGAGCTGTTGTGTGGTGAGAGTTTCTAAATCTTTTTTCTTTTTTTCCTTTTTTCTCTCTCAAAGTTGTATGATTTGGAAAGTGTACATTTAAAAGAGCATTGTTTTTGGGTTGTGTGGTAGGATGGCATATTTTGCAGAGACGCCACCATTATCAATTCAGAATGGTTTCAGGTGTGTTCCTGAAGACAATGCCACAGTGGAAGATGTGCTTGTCGTAATTGGATCAGATTGGTCATGAAAACATTTTATCTGCTTCACGTATGAATAAGGCTGTTGTGGTATTCTTGAAAAAATGAAATTTAATCAGTCGTTTAATAGTGAGTGGTCTGGTTATTAATGATGCTTTTGTACAACTTTTTCCGCTTTCCTCACCGTCCACAAAAGTTACGATTTCAAATGTTCCGCCATTCGATATCGGATGAGCTTTTACAGCGTGAATTAGCACGATTTGGGAAGGTTGTTTGTCCTTTTAAAACTATCTCGCTCGGCTGTAAGCATCCTTCCTTGAGACACGTTGTGTCCTTTAGGAGGCATGTTTTTATGATGTTGGAGTCTAATGATAATACATTGGACATAAACTTTCTTGTGAATCATGAGGGAAGATCGTATATGGTGTATGTGACCACCAGCAATATACGATGTTTTGAATGTGGAGACATCGGACACAAGCATCTTGTGTGTCCGCACAAGAGAACAGGTGCAGAGAGTGCGGCAAGATCGGGGGTTGCTGCTGCAGATAACATTGAAGACTCGGCTGAGCCTGAGGCCGCTCCAGATGACGTTGTTCCACCTGTTGAGGTGAGTGCTGTTAATGCTGATGCTGTGTTATCTGCTGATAAGGCTGAAAATACAGAGTCTGTTCTCTCCGTTTTTAATAATGTTTGTGCTGATAGAGATGTTGCAGTTCATGTGGTACCTTGTGTTAGTGCAAACTTTCTAGTGTCTGATGTTAAAACTGATGAAGTAGTTCCTAGTACTAGTGGTGTTAAACATTTGGAGAATAAGGAAGGTGTAAACGATGCAAGTCAAGAAGAATTGTGCTATGATGTTGTGAATAATGAGGAAATGGACGATGTGCTGTCTGATGATCTTGAGTTACAGGAAGATTCTCAGTGTGATGATGGTAATTCGCAGGGAACTGTACTCAGTTCAGTTCAAGCTGTTTTTTTCTGGAGGCTTTAACAAAGACTCATTTTATAGCTTAGAGGAAATCAACAGTTTTCTGGATAAAACATATGGTAAACAGATTAACATAAAATATTTCTTTCCTGATGTAGACAAATTTGTTGAGTCTGTTACTCTTTATCAGAGAAATGTTGGAGTTGATGAGCTTAGTGAGAAGAAGCGTTTTAGGTTGAGAAAGCATCTTACCACTATAAGAAAATGTAAAGAAGTGAACAGGAAAAGGAAGAAGGCCAGAAATTGCGTATTGTAATACGTTTAATATTAGCCAATAATTTATCATGCATCACACAGTGTCTTTTCTTAGCTTTTTCCTCTTGCTTTGTTTCCTAATCTCAATTTTTTTCTGTGTGTATTGTAACGGGGTGAAGAATCACACGACAAGTAATCTCAATCAATACCCCGGAGGGTGGATTTATTGGGGTGATGGGTGTTAGTGAGAAAGGTCCAGGTAGGTGCTCTGGTGCCGTGAGTGCTCTCTTCCGTCTTCCCAGTGCAGAGGGTCCGTGCAGTGCTCT
>NW_015637147.1:90019-106519 GCF_001515625.1 Sinocyclocheilus rhinocerous
TGAGTTCGGCGGCCTGGGCACGGGCCGGCAGACGGGGCTTATACTCCCACTCGTGGAAGTGCTGGGCGGCACAGATAGGGGATAACCCCAGGCGGGCTAGGATTTCCTTCTTGACCTCCTTATATTGATCGGCGGAGGCGGCGGGAAGAGTGAAGTATGCACGCTGCGCTTCGCCCATCAGCAGGGGAGCCAGCACCCGTGCCCAGTCATCCTGATGCCACCCTTCCAAGGTGGCCGTCGCTTCGAACATTTGTAAGAAGGCTTCTATGTCATCATGAGGGGTCAGCTTGGCTAGCAGCTTCGCGGCTTGCACTTGGGGGTCCGGCAGCGGAATGCGTTGAGCGGCGGCGGCACTCAGGGCCGCGAGTTCCTGCTCCGTCTCTCCTTGACGGGTGGCGAGGTGCTCAACGATTTGTTGCTGGCGGATGCTAACCTCGGTGAGCCGCTGGAGGATTTCGTCCATGCTTTCTGTGGGAAAAATGAGAGGGCGAGTTAGTGCTCAGTCTCATGGAGGAATCTCTTAGATGGCAGGGCTTGCGTGGTTTATGTAGCCGCCGCCTGATCTTCATTTATTGAGAACTACTCGGACATTGCACGCCCTCTCACTGCCCTTCTGAAAAAGGACCGTCCATACCAACGGCATGACCAGGACAAAAGGGTGGTTGTGTATGCCAGCAAGACACTTCTTCCACCAGAGTGCAAATAATCAGACTGTGAGAAAGCCCTGATCTGTACTGTATGAGCTATCCAGAGATTCTCTAACTACATCGTAGCACAAAAAGTGATCACAGAGACCTGCCAGCAGCCTGTCACATTTCTCAACAGCCAAAGCATCCACGACGGCATGGTCACAAACACCTGCATAGCTACATGGCTAATGGCCCTCCAGGGGCGCAATGTGGAAGCATGACATGTCCAAAACCACAAGTCGGCACTGGGTAACGGCCTGGCAGCCAGCCTAAGCTGCTCCGATGGCACGCTGACTGTGATCATCAAAACAGAAAGGCCCCAACTACAGCCACCTACCTGCCACAGGTACTTTGAAGAGAATATGTGCCAAGGCATGCCCACAGCCTACATCGATGGATGTTCTTACAACCACGAGGGCATCCTAAAGGCAGGTGCAGATGCTCTCTGGCTAAATAACCAACCTTGCCCACCACAACACTTCAAGTTGGGTCCCCAGTCATCACAATATGCTGAGATAGCAGCTATTCTCATAACCCTGCAAATAGCATCGGCCCATAACATCAGAGACCTGTTTATTTGCACAAACTTCAACTATGCCAAACTTAGCTTCACATGCAACCTTCCAGGCTGGAAACTAAATGGCTTCAAGACCGCAAACAACAAACCAGTTAAACACCAACACCTGTTCCAGGCATGCGATGACATCAGAAGTAAACATGATATAATTGTCTACTGGAAGAAGTTGAAAGGACACTCAAAGCAACCGGGTCCGGACAAGGACCTCAATGACCAAATGGATGCCCTTGCCAAAGCAGGCAAAGCAGAGCTATGGTCTCCACCAACCCACCCAACCACTCTTAAGGCCTCGATATACTTCAAGCGAAATCGAAGAACGAACTGATGTGATGTCATTTTGAACAAAATCCGGCCAAAACAAAGTTTGTTTTGTGTTCATTTTGGGAGTTTGAAATGGCTTGTCAAAGCGAACTTTCCGGAAAAGTTCGTTCCAGCTGCAAAACACCTTCGTACTACCATTGGTCCGTGACGATTACGTCATAGGAGGTGAGCGCTGAGGCTCTGCCTTCTTTCACGCCGAACTCTTCTCTGGGTTCATTTCTTCTGTCGAGTCCTTGGAGGTGAGATGTCTGTGGGTAAAACATGAACGCAGTGGAGAGCCGCTTTATAGTAGCAAACTATGTTGTGCTTCTGATGAAATGAGACACTGACACTGTTTTTCATGTTTAATACTGCTGATTGCTTTTAAGCAATATATTGAATGAAGTGCCATGTAAATACACATGACAAGATTTCACCGGAATGCTAATTTGCAAAGCTTGTGCAAACATACCCATGTTGCTATGATCAGATTTTTATTTAAATAATTCTTGCTGTTTTCTCCATTTTTGTTGTTTATTTTGTTACTGAGAGCAAAGCACGCAGCACATATTTACATATTCATGTAAACGTTGCTTTCATCAGAGTGGGCGGTGTCGGGATGTTCGCTAACAGTTTTACCCCTAAACAAAGAACGAAAAGGAACTTTGTTTTGAGTATATCAGGGTCTTAAAGGTGACAGCCACAACCCGCAGCAAACAAACTCGACCCACCACAGTACCTACCTCACAGCCACTTATGGTGGCTCCACAAACCTCCACGAATGACGTTGCTGACATGCAAGCCTCTGACTCCTCAATAAAGACAATTCTTCACCACCTCTCTGACCCCTCCAACCACCATATCACAGCTGCTCAACTTGCTACTGCTCGTTACAAAACGTGAAACCCATGCTGCGTGTGATGGACAACATTCTATGGTATGTCCCTGATTACCTTACTGCACCAAGGCTTGTGGTGCCACAGTGCCAAAAGTGGGTCATGTTAATGTATGCCCACAATGCACCATGTGCTGGACACCACGGCGCAAGAGCCACTTATGAGACACTAAAACAAGTGGTTTAACCCTTTTTTGAAAGGTGGTTTCGGTTCTTTGTTGGCTCTTAGGGTTGTGTAAAGGAATGAATGAATGAATTGAATGAATGAATGAATGAAGCATATATATATAGCGCTTGTAACTAACAAAAGTTTGCCATTCTGTCTCTCTCTCTCTCTCTCTCTCTTTCTCTCTAACTCACTTTTACCTTTTTTTAATCCTACATACAGTATATGTTTAGTTTAGCTGTGTTATACCATTTATTAAACGTTTTCATATACACTCTTGATTGTCTCTGTGTTCGCTGCTCACAAATTAAGGTCACTTAAATGTTTGATTTCGTTACAGGCTCTTGTGCTGTTTAGTACAGTGGCCGAGAGACCTCAACACTTAAGAAAACACATGCAAATAGAAAAAGCACCAGCAAATTAAGAAAACATCTTCATGAGTTTGACAACACACACGCTGCAAATACAACACAACCAAATACAGAAATGCGCTGCAAAGACTCACAACATGACCAAATACAGAAAAGCGTTGCATGTAGCACAGACCACAATGGAAATGTTTCAAGGGGACCCCAACAACCCTTACGAAAATTAACCATGGTTTTATTATAGTAAAAGTGTAGTAATGATGTTTTTGGTGTTTCCCATTTTACCATTACCATTTTTTTGTAACTACACAAATACCATAATTAAACTATGCTTAGTGTAATTTGTGATTACCATGATTTAACTATAGTAACCATGTTTTTTTGAGTTTTTAATAGTAAAACCATTAATTTTCATAAGGGAAGTTGTAAAAGTAAGTTAGCCAGCTTACATAATGTTTCACAGTTACAGTAATTGTGTATTTCGTCAGCTTATTTAGGTTAATAATATCGAAAAAAGCGAAGGAATCATATGATCAGGATGTTAAAACAAATAAAAATCGCACCTTTCAGAGTAGACACTGATAAGCATGTCCCAGCCAGGTTTGTCACTTGTTGCGGTTCCCTTATACATTTCCAATGTTTTCTGTGCATATTTAATTGTGTTGTGGGTCTTTGCAGAGCGTTTCTGTATTTGCAGCGCGTTTCTGTATTTGGTTGTGTTGTGAGTATTTGCAGCATATTTCTGCATTTGCAGCATGTTTCAGTATTTGGTTGTGTTGTGTGAATTTGCAGCACGTTTCTGTATTTGCAGCGCGTTTTTGTATTTGGTTGTGTTGTGCGTATTTGCAACGCGTTTCTGTATTTGTTTGTGTTGTGAGTCTTCGCAGTGTGTTTCTGTATTTGCAGCGCATTTCTATATTTGGTTGTGTTGTGTCTTAATTTGCTGGTGTTTTTTCTATTTGCATGTGTTTTTTTCATTTGCAGCTCATTGAGCTCTCTCGGCCACCATAGTTTAGTATTAACAGTGAGAAAGCTATCCTTCTTGGCCAGGAGAATAATCTTTCTTTGAATTGATAAAAGATAAGTCGAACCGACTGTCAACTGTAAAATTAATTCTGCTACAGTTAATCCTAATGCTGATATAAATATTAATAATTAATTATTACACGTTATGAGTAATTATTAATATTTCCCCCTTTGAGCTAATTTGCTACACATGTTAGGTGCTACGAGTGCTGCATAATTTGAATTCCACTATGAAAGTCTTCACATCTTTTACAGATATTCAGTGTCAAGATGCTACTTGATAAACTTGTCTGGGATGGGTTTTATGCACTTTCTTTGTCTTGGAAATGTTTATTAGTTTTAAAATACACAATTTTGCACTGTTATCTTGAGTTATGAGATGGGCAAAAGAACCCTTATATTGTTATTGCACTCAAATGCATCAGCAGATTTTGCTGAAAGCTCATATATGCATATCCTCATCACTTTCTGTCGCCTTAAAAATCCTGAGATTAAATCAACTGAGTGACAACGTGGGCGAAAACAGCTTGTGGGCAACACTCCATTTTAGCGAGTGCTGGGTTGGTATGTGTGTATGTGTGTGTATATGTGTCCTGTTTGCCACGCACTGCCTCTGCAATCAGTATGCAGGTGGCACAGTGGGAACAAAGACATAGAGGAGTGTGGCCACCCGCCCACTCCAATCTGAAAGACAGAGATAAGGAGGAAGAGGCACCCCACATATTCACAGGTCGATCCATCTCATCATTAACCCATGCTGCTCTTTATTTAGATCAGACCATATGGGGGAAAACTGGGGAAATACTAGTTTTGTTTTCAATCGTCTGTTGACATTCCTGTGCCTTAATGCATCTCACTAAGATTGCATTTGTTTCCAATTACGCCCTTCCTATATGCTGTATCTTACACAAGAAAAGCAGAGTTATTATGGATGGAAATGGTTCTTCAACCCTCTTTGTTTGAATGTGCATGTATTCACATACGTGTTCCCTTTGCAAAAACCAAAGGCTCTAGATACTTAAAAAGCAATTACTAAGAAATGGGCACACAAGGAACAGCTCTCCATTATCATACTTCCTGCCTCTCATTGTCTCTTTCTGTCATTTTCAGGTCGCCTTCACTGTGCTGTTTGATTTGGAAGCTCTGCTGAAAATCTGGTGTTTGGGCTTCACTGGCTACATCAGTTCCTCTCTACACAAGTTTGAGTCTTTGCTTGTAGTGGGCACCACCCTGCACATCTACCCTGATCTCTACCACTCGCAGTTCACCTACTTCCAGGTTAGAGACAGTTACTGATCCAAAGATAATCTAGAACATAGTCATTACTGAAGTTTATTGTACTACTACCTTTAAACATGTTCCTGAATAATGCCTAAATCAACCTACAGTGTAGTGTTGGAAGCTTGTGATGTGAGACCAATAAAACCTCTAAGTAGAAACTTAGTTTGAGGTTATTTGATTTTATTTCTCATCCACACTGCCAACACGTTACCATGCTGAATTTAAACAAAAAGCAAAATACCGCCTGCCATCATTCAATACTTCTCAGATTATTTTTCAGACATTATTGACTCTGATAGTAGCGTTTTGGCAAATCATGCACAGAAAAGTTTATTTATTTATTTTTACTGAGGCCATGACACGTGCAGGCACAGCATTTGTAAAAGGGTCTGTGCATGAGTGCAGCACCTGCTAGATTCTGAGATGCTAATCATGCACTAATGCAGGGTTATAACGCATACTGGTGGCCATGGCGGAGCTGTTTTTTTTATACATCTCCAGGCAGCTGCAGGGAATGGCAATGGATGAAGCCCGCTCACGTTGACAAGCCTCATTAAGGACACAACCTGCGCTCTCCCTCCAGTTTTCTCTCGGCAGGAGGGGCGGAGCTCCATTCGTGAATATTCATATCCTCCCCTCATGTCTGGGCTCATTACTGCCATGAAAATGACACATGATTCACCATGAGCAGTCACCATATTAAATTTGATTTGTAAATAGCATTCTATATTTTTCCATCATTTGTGAAATTAGTCATTGTCGCAAATAGCAATGTCTGGCTTCAAACTCATATTCTAAAACCTTTTGAACATAATCACTTCTTTGCATTGTTGAATATTCTGTAATAATTTTTTGTTTGACTGTAAAGGTCAAACTAAGCCTTTGCTTTCCAGTTTGCCATATTCAATAGTTCTTACATTTATGTTTCTGGAGAGACTAATTAGTACTCTATTTCCATTGGTTCTCAAACTACGCAGTAAGAATTCTCTTGTACATTACACAAAGTGTCCCCAAGTAAAGTTCATCGTCTTCCTAGGGAGAATTTTCATTTATATAGATGTATTTGCCATATGCTTTCAACTAAAATAACTTTTAGTGTATTTAAGGTATACATCATATTTACACATATTTATCAGCATGTGTGTTCCCTGTGAATCAAACCCATAACGGTGGTCTTACTAGTACCATGCTTTTTCAGCTGAGCTAAGTAAACTCTGTGATTAGAATTTAATTGAAATAGAGTTGAAAAAAATCTATCAATATTATAACTAATGGTCAGCACCATTAGATGAGCACTGTAGTTTTAGATCTCTGAAGCAACAAAACCCAAAAGAAGCACATTTGTTTATGTGTTTGTTGTGCAGAAAGACCTTCTCCTGAGGATTGCTGGATGATTATTCTAGGTTTAAAAGTAACGACAGCAGGAGGATTCTCAGGTCACATTCGGCTAGAAGCAAATGGATCAATATCTATTCTCTGCTCTTGATCAAAACTCAACCTAGATGCATCATTGCTCAAATTTGTTGTCACCTAGAGTAATTTAGTAACTGCTTGAGCAACAATGCAATTTGTAGCCAAGTTATTCCGGTGAAGAACCTGATATCAGTGTTTGCTCATTAAAAATCAATAAAACAAACACCAATATGCTCCATAGGCCTTCTTCTTGTAATAGTTTTCATATTAATATTTATGCCAAACCCGTGTAATGAGATGCTTCTGTGTATTTATTGATTTGTTGATGCTTTGATAAGTTGATTTATAATTCCAAGATGTGGCTTAAGCAAATATTAAGTTTGTTTTTAATTAAGAAAATATAAATGTTCTTCCTTGTTACCTGCAGGTTTTGCGAGTGGTCCGTCTAATAAAGATCTCTCCGGCACTGGAAGACTTTGTGTATAAGATTTTCGGTCCAGGGAAGAAACTCGGCAGTCTAGTGGTGTTCACTGCCAGTCTGCTCATAGTGATGTCTGCCATCAGTCTGCAGATGTTCTGCTTTGTGGAGGACTTGGATCGTTTCACCACATTTCCACGGGTAAATCTCCCTCTTTCTGGAGACACAGAAAGTAGTTGTAGATCAAAAGATGAAAAGTTAAAATAATTCGTTCTTGGAGGAGCAAATAAAGTTCTTGAGTCTTATGATTGCAGATTTTGGTATCTTGATCGTTTTTATTTGAATAGCTGAAATACTAATATACTAACAATTATCACGTCAGAAAAACACTGCTTAAATCTAGAGAAGAATTCAGAAACCAGTGTGGACCAAAATATCTCTAAATCTGTTATAATACTTAATTTGTCAGTAGATGTAAGTTCCAAGTTTTTTTGATACTATGTGCTCATGAGAGGAGTTCTCATTAGTGGTGTCTTTTTATCCTCCGTTATTAGTGGGACTCCACTGATCCCAATGCGTGCTGGGATTTGGAGGGGCTCACATAAACAGATGCCGCTCATTTCCAAGGCGGGTGGCATGATAACTATTGAAGATAATGATGTTTACCCAGCTCCCTTGTCAATAGACCTGTTGCAAAATATCAAATTATCTTCATCTGCAGTCACTCAGAGACAGTGCGACTGTGACCAGGCTTGGGACCAGCTGGCTTTAGACCTCCATTTGACTTCCATGGAAAAAAGGCCATGAAAATGTGGTCTCATATCTCCGTATGATGCTGAGACCTGGGGCACACTGTTTTTTCTTTTTCCTTTTTTTATTTGCATTCATTTCAGCGAATGTTGTGCTCTGCCTTGTCTTATTTTTATCGCAGCAATGTCAGTCAAAAATCCTTGTGTATACATGAGAATATATTTAGGAAAAAAGATAAACATAAAATTGTTACTCTGCTTTGTTAGTTTTCAAATTTCCATTTTGTTTTGATGACTGGAAAGGTCAAATCAGGAGTCAGGACAATTAAATCATGACTCTTGGAAGTCATCTATCAAATTCATGAAAGCGTACATATATTATGCCTATTAACTATTAAAGTTTTAGCTCAATCAGAAATTGTTTTTTCACCCTCATGTTATTCAAATTGCATAAGCCTTTCAAAATATCCAGATGAGGCACTAGATCTGACAAGGTTATTAAGGACTGATAAAAAATACAGACTGATCATTTCTCTTTTTCTTTCCTGCAGGCATTTATGTCCATGTTCCAGATTCTTACGCAGGAGGGATGGGTGGATGTCATGGACCAAACTCTGGTGGCAGTGGGACAGATGTGGGCTCCAGTGGTGGCCATATACTTCATTCTCTACCACCTGTTTGCCACACTGGTAAATATAATTTATTTGTGCTTTTTCTGTAAGATCAAACAAAAGGGCTTCTATAAAGTGCTGCAATGATGACATATTTTTGTAGGCAACTCGGAAGTTAGCATCACTCTGGCTCCTTTGACGAAAACCCAATCCGACTTTTGCAGTACTGCAAAAAATAAGCTCCGTGACAAACAAAAGTTTATAATTGTTACACATTTTGTTCATCATCATAGTCTTCACAATTTAACACAACACAACTTTAACACATATTTTAAAACCTAAATGCAATCACGAGAAGTAAAAATCTAAACATAGGCTTATAAACAAACTTCACCACAGTCGCATGACTTCAATGTCACCACCATTAGGCTTCAGACAAAATTATAATAGTTTTCAAGGGTGTGATTATAAACACAATGAGGCTGTGAAAGTGGACTAGTGATTAGACTCATTTTCCTGTTCAGCGTGATGATGTTTAAGGTCCTTGACAACCTCTGTAGTCCCTTTTAACCACTTGTTAGCAAACGCCTTTTTCAAAACAAGTAAAGCTTTAAAAAAAATCACAAGGGGTTATTACTGATGTATTTTATGTTATAGAATAAAACATGAAAATAATTTGAGCTTGTGTTAACCACAAACCTTATTTCAGGTTTTAAACCAAAAACCCATTCAAAAAACCCATTGACTTCAGGACAATGGAACCGGAAGTTATAAAGTGCCAAATGCTAACTTGTTTCTGGTATTTAACCTACAAAAATACATCATACAGTATTTTGGTGATGCTATCCAATCATATAAATTAGTGGTTAACCAGTGGGTTTTCAGTGTACTGAAAATCTGGGTTTCAAAATGTAGTTCTGGATACTGAACTTCAAAAAAAAAATTACACATGACATATCAACTCACAGTTGTTGCTCTGGCTCCTTTGGTGCAGGTTAAAACTATGGGAGCATGTGGTCATAGGATTTACGTAGGATTTACACTTACAACAGAGCTGGCAGTGTGTGGTGTGACTTGTCTGAAGCCTGATCCACCTCATCACTTTTCACATTAATTTTCATTATGGTATCCCATAAAGGACCCCAGTTCAATGTGTTGCACATGCTCTATGTGTTCCCAATTTTAGGGACAGAGCAGCAAAGCAAATACATCTAAAATGAAGACAGCTTGCGTTTGTGCCACTGAGAGCTAACCAAACTGTTAGAAAATGAATCATCCTTCATCCTCCCTTGCTTTTCTTGATCTTCTGGCTTACCTAGCCATCAAGAGAACATATTCAGAGATTCTGTAGCAGGTTGAATGTTAGTGAGAGCAGTATTCCAACCTCTAATGGGCAGTTTTGTGTGGTTTGAAGAGATGCAGCACTCTAGCTGATGTCTAAGGAAACAACACTTGCTTAGGAAATATAGCAGTAAATTGCCGCTGGAAACATTCTATTGCACATGTATTTTCCAGTTGTCACACCTGACATCAAACACTCCCTTCACCCATATTTTTATCCTTAAAAAACATGTCTTTGGGGCATTTCACAGCCACATCATGGCCCCTGTCACTCCCCATTACAGTTATTACAAGCAAAGATTTAGCCATTGGTGTCTTGTTGTTGATTTACCAATGCTCTACAGTGCAATGCGCTTAAGCATAGTGCAAAGATAATGAAATAAATCTATAGTCGTTAGCTATAGATTTATGTTACCTATTTCATGGAAATATCCTCTGTTGAGAACAAAATGTACTCTGGATGTAATTGCACTATGGTCGTAATGATTTTTTTCCCCTTTTGTTTGACTTTTGACAAGTTTGAGTGAGTGAGGACCAGCCATTTAAATTTGACATTTGAATGAGAGCGCACACTAATGACAGAACAGACCGAGCATGTAATCAAGACACGGCTGAATCATTTATTCATTTCCTGTCACCAAAAAAAGAAAAAGAAAATATGATGAAGAGAAAAGACGCAATTCCTAATGCATTTGAGGACAGCTTTAGACACCTCATATATAAGGACTAGTATGTCATTAAATATCAAAGCACTGATGACATCTAAGACACAGTCAGCTGTGATTGATTTACTACATTTTTGTTGTTGTCCTGAGCATGAATCTACCTCTTGTACTGTTTGCTGTGTTTATTGTGAAACATGTTTGTTTTCCTTTGGCTCTGACATGGCCACCACAGCATATTCTTTCATCAAACATTATTTTTATTGTTGGATCATAGCTACATCTTGGACAGAACTCATGTTTGCATAACAGATTATCTGTCAACATCACCCCATGAGCACAGTACACCTACTAACAATGTATGACAGAGAATATAGAGGCCACATCACAGTGTTTAAACTGCTGGGACCTTCAGATATTCAGTGAAGATGTGTGACTAATAAATGAATTGTCTTAAATATCTTCAAATGTCTTATTTGTTTTGTCCAAACAGTACTCTAATGCATATAAGGGTGTATTGGCAAATTGTAATGAAAGCTAAATTCAGTATGTTCTTGTCTTTTAGATCCTTCTGAGTCTTTTTGTGGCTGTTATTTTGGACAATCTTGAGTTGGATGAAGACTTGAAAAAGTTAAAACAGGTAAGACATTGTTCTATTAATTTTGCTTATATTATACACTACCATTTGAAAGCCAAACAAATAAAACTATTATTACAGTTATACAAAATAATTGTTTTCTGTTTTAATGTATTCAAAATGCATTTTATTATTTTAATGTCCAAGCTGAAGTTTCAGCAGCCATTACTCCAGCCTTCATTGTCACATGATTCTTCAGAAATCATTTTAAAATGCTGATTTGGTGCTCAAGTAATTTCTTATTATTATCAATGTTGAAAACAGCATTTATTTGAAATAGAAATGTTTTTGTAACAATCCAAACTCTTGCACTGAACACTTTTGTACTGAAGCACTGTCACTTTTGGTCAATTTAATGCATCTATGTTGAATAAAAATATGAATTTATATAAAAAAAAAATACCACTGACCCTTTTTGAATGGTAGTGTATTATTTGTATTATATTTTGTAGTGGTTCTTGGTTGGTAACATTTTGAATATTTAAACCTATCCTCCTAGTTTCCTGGGGGAAGGACTCTGGAACAGGACAATTTGTTAAATCCCTCTATTCACTGTCAGACTTACCCTAACTAATAAGATCTATTTTAAAAGTAAATTAGGTTATAATACTTTGACAATGTGCTCTCTGAACCATGGAATCACAATACATCCAAAAACATTCCTCAACAAGCACGATTATAGCCTTAAAAAATGTTTAATGTGTCTTCCCTACATTTGAGGAAAATCAGCAAACAGGGTGAGCTGTGTTAATTAGTACAGTTCTCCATCTTGTTCTCTGTCTATTTTTACCTTTTTATGGGGCTGTGATGCACAGGTACCGATGACTCATAGGATAATTAGCGTGAGAAAGCGTGACCCGTTTGGCAAGTGCACTTAGAAAAAACAAGGCACCTTCTTCATAGGATGCAAATGAACTTCTGCTGTGGCCAAATATCATAGGAAATGGCTTTTGAAAGCAATTAGAGGTCGGATGTCTCTGTGGATAACAGCATGTCACCTCTCTCCTCGAGCACATCAGCAACATATTTCAGCAATTGTTGAAAATGTTTTGAGAGAGAGAGAGAGAGAGAAGCCAAAAGAAACCAGCAGCTCATCACAATTTGCATGATTACTTTTGCAATTTGTCATAAAAATCTTCAGTGTTACGAGATATGCTAGGACAAATTGTAAAAGTAATAGTGTAAATTGAAAGGGAAGGCCACTGCTTTCCTGTGATTTCTCTTTTTCTCTTTGCTTTTCTCACTCTTGAGCAAATGACATGAGCTGTGTTGTCCTTCAGTCCACCAGGCTGTCAAGCTCCAGGCATCTTCACATGCCCAGATTGGTTATCCCTCAGACACAGCTGACTGATCCACAATTCCACCTGTAAAATTGCCTATTTTATAGGTGCTTCAAGCACAGATGGGGGCAATCCAAAAATAGAGTGCTAGATTGTGATTGCTCTCCAAGAATACAGGTGGCTTTTATGAAGCACAATTCAATGGTTGACCTTAATTGAAGCAAAGCCAGTTCTAGCTGATGTGGAACAAATAACAACCGGACGTGTTTTTGTCCTTTCCCTCACAGTGGCTTTATGACAGCGTGTTTTTTTCTTTCCAAAGGCTTTTCCGTTGCTGCCTCACAACCTCTGTCACCTTGTAATAAAGTCATCAGCAACTGTCTCCTAAAATGTTTGGCCACCTGCTAGATTGAAGGATTTCTGAAAATGCAACATTAATCAGGACACTATATTTAACCGTCAGACTCTTACAGCCTCAGAATTGACAGACATTTTTTTGTTAGGCAGGAAATTGTTTGTCTGTTTGATTAGGCTTAGCTTTGTGTCATTTTTAGCACGCCCTTTGCATACTGAAAATACACACATTCATTCACCACTCATTTTCATTATACCACAACCAATAAACAATTAATTCAAACAATTAACCTAGGGTTATGATGTGTTATCATGAGTTATAATCAGGGATGCACATACGTCTTTTGGTCTGGTTCTCATGAGAGCACCTGGAGATTTGGTTTGGTACTCACACTGCAAATAGTGTGACTCTTTAAATATATCTATAAAAAAATAATGATAGTAGTATTACTGAAATTATTTATTTTGTATTTTAATAAAACAAATAAAATGATAAACAATATAATCAGTGTGATAATACTATTATATTTAAAAATAAATTGAGTATAAAAGTAAAATAGAAATTTGGTGTAAGAAATTTGATGTACAACCTAACACAATCACAGCCAATCAAACCATATTTGATGTTTAATATATATGTATTGTTTTGGGGAGATTTCACAGTTGAATTTAAATAGAGAATCATTATTGTGCACTTTCCCAGTTTCCATACAATGAGCAATGGTGGCTTATTTATTTTCCATATGTAAAATAAGCAGCCTGTTACTGTGTCCCTCGTTCATTCCCTCAGAGAATAGAACTGTTTTCACAGGGAAACAGTTCACAAGTCTTCAGTCAGAAAGATCTAGAGGCACTCCATGATGTGATTTGTTACTGTGGTACCTTAAGGCTGCGTGAGAGTGATTCAAAACTCAGGATATGCGTGTAGTGTGGCTTGTTGGACTCATTTATTCAGAGCTTTGAATGGGCCATATCTGTATTCATTGATATTGCCTATGATAACTGACCTTTTTGGCATACAGTAGCTGGCAGCTAAGAATGCAAATCTTCAAACATAAAGTTTGAGCATCTATTATTAGACTACTGGCTCTGTGGAGACGGAGGACTGAAATGATGACTCATAACTTGTTGGAACATCACATAGATTAATTTTGGTAGCACTCCAGATGAGGACAGTCAGTATTGCTGCTTCTGTGTACTCTTCAAAGGACAAGACTGGTCGGTAAAAGCATGCATTTAAGGTGAATATGCAGTTTAAAAAATGCATTTGAGTGGAACAGTAGGTTCAGATAGCTGCCATATATTTTATAAAGTACATGACTAATGTAATTCAGGACCTGAAAGTTTTGCTGTCTGCACATTTTATTTTATTTTATTTTATTTTATATTTAGGACAATAAACTATCTTATGCTGGTTTAAGCTGTTGCTGTTGTTGTTTTTTAGCAGGGAAAGCTCAGAATTTGGCTCAAATTGGCCTCCTTGCACCTCACAAAAGTTCTCCAAACAGAAATTTCTTCTCAGATGTGCATTAAGCCTTACTCATACAAAATTATTTTTAGATTTGTTCAGAATAATTTCAACAAGGTTTGCCATCACAGGTGTTGAAAAAGAACAGTCCAACAGAGGTGGTATTTACCACACAACGAGGTAATCAATCAGATTTTCCCATGGTAACATTCGTCATCATTTGCTGATTGCAATACATTAGATTCATGAAAATGGCATGCATCTGTCAATACTGGCAGATGATTTATCTTTATTTGAAGCACATTTCAAAGCTACAGACACAAATGGCTTGGACGTTTGTGGATGAACAGGCATTGATGGATAGACATGGGTTAGAGTTCTTGCATTATGGCCACAGAAGGGCCATTTTGACTCCACCCACAAGTCTCGACTCCAGCACAACTTCAGACAACGATTCCCCTCAGCAACAGCACAGGTCACAGATGCTCAGTGTTTTAGCCATAGCTATTAATCATATCCTCATCTGTAGTTTGCAACCAACAGGAACAGGAATGAGATACTGTAAGCAGCCACCACCGGAATAAAGGACCGACCTCGGAATTTGTACACACTCCTTTACAGAAGTCTCCTTTTTGTAAGCGTAGATTCAATTTGTCAGGCATCACGGCAGGCACCTGCATACGCACACAGAAAGGATCATTAGCAATTAAACCCGACAGGATAAGAGGAGGGAGAGCTAATGAATATCCAGTGTGTTCCACACGTTACAGATCAGCCAGTGATAAGAGGAAGTGTTTAATGAGCTTCCCTCTTCCCTCTGTCAGGACTTGTCCGTACCTGTCCAGGCTGCAATCTGCTCCTGTTAGCACTCTGATTGAAATAATGCTTTTATGCCATGAAATTGCGCTTATATTATGAATTGTTCAGACAGCTTTGTGTATAAGGTGACTTGAGATGATTGGGAAGGTTGTGTTTTATGTCGAGGGTTTTCAAACTTTTTGATGCCAAGTAGGCCTGTCACGATAACAACTTTTTGTTGTGCGATATATTGCCCCAGAAATAATTGTGATAAACAATAATATTGTCATTTTAAGACCATTTTATGCCACTGAATATATAATCATAATATAAAAGCATAATAATGCAAGAAGGCCAACACACTTTCAAATGACAACAAACTTTTAATTCTTAAGAATATTTAGATCTTGGAAATTAAGTTTCAAAATATTAGATACCTTAAAAAACTTGAATAAATAGTAAATAAACATTTTCTACCAAAAAGTGCAAAGTAACAAGTAGAAAAAAAGAAAATTCACAAATAACTTGCATGGAGATTTTTCCAACTACAGACCTTCTTTTCTCTGTAAATTAAGGGTACACTGTATTGCTGAAAAACACAATCCCTACTTAGCAGTCAGATGTCCGTATGCACAAAGGCACAGATCCCTAAACAAGGCCATATCTGCAGATGAAGCATTTTTTAAATTTGAACTAGCACCAACTTCGACTACAACTACGAGAAGTTGCAATAGAGACAGGCACAAGTGGAATGCAAAAATCATGGTGACATTAATTTTTATGTAAATATAATGGGCAATATATTGCGTCACCAAAAATGATTGAGGTCACAAGTCGATATATTGATTATTGCGACAGGCCCTGGCCCGTAGCCAGCTATAAGGTCACCGAGGTCCGGACCTCGGTAAATTTTTCATGTTCAAAAATAAAATGTGTTCTCTAAATGACTAATCTGCTGTTTAAAGCTCCTCATATGAGTGTCTGCATTTAGAATTAAGTTTAGACAGTTTGCAAGAATGTTTAGCGCCCGTGGTATGAAAATGGTCGCTGTGAGACGCTGGCAGAGTGAATGAGGCTTGAGAGAGTTGTGAGTAGCTATGTTTCCATCCAAAGATTTGAATTAAACTTGTGTGCAAAACTGGAATATCACATAAAACATATGCGAATATAGCACCGTTTCCATCCAACGAGTCAAAGAGAACAAAATCGTCACTTCCTGGTAAACTGTGGCACTAAATATCACTAAGAATTTAGGAGAAGCCACTGAATATAATAATTTTCATATATGATATAAATTACTTGCACCTCAGAGCGAGCAGACGAAACACAATAAATGATGTCAATGCTTTCGGAGGTGGTTGCTGCTCTTTGGGAACGCAGTCGTGTAACAATTATACAGAAATACTTTGAAGACAGACTTTGCTCAGGCATTTCAGAATGACCATAACAACATATAGATGCTGTGAA
>NW_015637147.1:107882-125260 GCF_001515625.1 Sinocyclocheilus rhinocerous
TTTCAGAATGACCATAACAACATATAGATGATGTGAACGAGATCGGTCCGCTGCTAGTCAAGTTATCCCGTCTCGTAGCGCAAAGTCACATGACTTTTTCGATGCGCATGAAGGAATTTATTCGGTAAATGTGTTTCCATCGTAGTTTATGCACATTTTTTCTTATCGGATAAAACGTTTATCCTACTCAAATGTGCGCATAAGATTTTTATGCGCATTTTTAGAATTTATGCGCATCCTGGCGTTTCCATCCAGCGGTTTTTTATGCGATATTCCAAAATACGCATAAAAATAGGTGGATGGAAACGCAGCAGTGAGGGCGCGGGCGCACCGTGTTGCCAGATCCAGTTATTATAAGCATCTTTGGACTTGTCTTTTCTACTTTAGAAAGTTAATAGAGCGGGAAGTTGCAGTTTGGGGTTAGCGATATCTTTATCTTATATTATTTACAAAAGACTTGAACTCATTTCGGTTTATTTATTATTTATTTTTAGATTTTTATTTGTTTTCATAGCAATATCTGGCAAATTATACAATGTAAAAATTATACAAAAATTATAAAATTATACAATGATCGCCAGAACTTAAACTGACAGTAATCAAAAGAGCCCACGTTGACAGGATATCACATTCGGTAAGGCAAACGCAAAAAATAAATAAATAAATAAATAAAATAAAACCATCATGATATTATCTGTCAGAAACGTTATCAACGCTATCAAAACAATAGCATATGACACTAATGCAGAGATCTGTAGAACACGTAGTTACAGAATGAAAAAAAAAATGCAAACAGCCATGAAGAAGTCTATGCTATTTCATTGAGTATTGTAGTTAAATTTTCACAAAATCATGCTAACAACATTCATAAGAGCACTAGACAAAGTTATCATCTATATAGCAATGGTTATTAATGAAAACTATAACAGTAATACTATTATTAACAGTATAATATTGATTTATTACTGTAATAGGGCTATGTATTGTTGAATGAATAATAAACGACTGACACAATTATACACCCCTAACCTATAGTAATGGGTCAATATGATATAAATTAACAATGCACATTCCTCCAAAACAGAGAAAACATCTTTCACAAACATACATGTCTGTCTCTTTTAAAGTGTTAGTGTATATAATGACCCCTAAGTATGACCATATAGACAACCATTCAAACATTTGGTGTCAGTAAATTTTATTTATGTATTTAAAAGATGTCTCTTATGCTCACCAAGGATGCATTAATTTGATCCAAAATACAGTAAAACAGTAATATTGTGAAATATTGTTACAACTTAAAAAGGTTTTCTATTTTAATATTTTTTTAAATGTCATTTATTACTGTGATAGCAAAGCTGAATTTTCAGCAGCAATTGTTCAATTCTTCAGTGTCACATGAGCACAAATCATTCTAATATGCTGATTTGGTGTTCAAGAACATTTTTTCTTGCTGCTTAATATTTTTGTGGAAACCATGGTACAGTTTTTTTTTTCTTCAGGATTCTTTGCTGAATAGAAAGAGCATTTATTTGAATTAGATTTTTTTTGTAACAATGTAGAAGACTTTACTGTCACTTTTGATCAATTTAATGTGAATAATCCTTGCTGAATAAGATTAACACTTATACATTTTTTTTTCAGTTTAGAAAATGGTTGCAATTAATCATATGATTTCTGGCCAATCTTCCAAAAAGTAATGTTAGCAAATTTGAATGTTGAATGTAAATGTACATTTATTTTATTTATATGCCTTAAAATACATTTTGTATTTCCTTTTTTTCCCCGTCAATTTTTTTAAATATATTATGCTAAGTATAAATGTGCTTTTTTTTGAGAGGGTGCCAAATTTAAGGGGTGGATATTTGGTGAATTGCCAAGATTCAAAGGTGTAAAAATGGCTAGTGGAATTTGATGTGTTGAAAGAACAGTGCAGTTGTCATGACTTGACTAAGCCGGTCTCCCTCTCTGACCGCTGTTTCTTACACATCACCTTTGTGCCACGTCTCCTGATGCAGTCTGTTCATTCGGCCGGTCATGAGCCGTTTCCCTCTGATGGCAGAGATTGATGGTTGTTAGCGGCTTGAGAAACCATTACTTTCCTTTGGTTAAATGGCAGTGAGAAGTGTCTAGAGCTGATAGGGGAAATGTTTATCTTTTTATTGACAGAAATCAAATGGAGGACTTTCCCTCAGGGAAGAAGGGGGAGCATCTGGCACTGGGACCATGGTTGGTTGGTTGGTTGACTGAGGTCCCTGAACTCTTTCAAGAGCTACAGGCTTCACGCTTCAAATCAAAACCTTCTAGCGTGTCAAACTTATATTTGTCAAATGTACAACGATATAGTATACAGCAGTACTTGTTGATAGTACAGGCTCACTAGGTTTTTACATTGCCTTAAAACAGTGTGAGTGGTGTATGGCTCTTCAAATGTCACCACCACAATTTTTCCAAAACTCCTAACCCTAAGCATGAGCAATATTACAATACTGTAACAAGCAACACTAATTAGATACACTCACTATGAGTCATATTGCAGAGTAGAAGCATCCATTCATAAATATTTTTTCTACAAAGCAATGCTGCTGTTACCAAGAGGCAGTGGTTGTGTTTAACAGTCTCCTGTTGGTAAAAGCTATTCTGTAGCTGGTTGGAATTAATGTTTTCTTTGACACATTAAAGAACTATCTAAAGATTGAACTTAAGAAAAGGTCACAGTATCAACTGTGTATGTGCTTGGTGTCAGATGTTCTTTTGGGTCTAACCACACTGCCATCTAGTGCCTACAGCTCCCACTCCATATGGTGGTATAAGTTCTCTGGGTAAATCTCACAAAGGATCATATCAGTCAGATCATATTTCTTGCAAAAATTATATTTTGCCTATTTGTAGGATTTATTTAATTTTTATTTTTGTGCATTGTGTACGGTTTCTTCATTTCCATTAAAAAATATCTAATTTCTTTTTAATGTTCTACCATAATCAAATTCACCCTGCATGGATGCATTGATGATTTTTTATTTTTTTATTTCATTTTTATTTTATTTTGGTACATTAAATACCATTTAGCAAATAATGGAATGATGCATGTTACTTTTTAATAATAATATTTGATATATTCATGTGTTTTAAATATTTAAATCATATATAAATATTTTTTTATGGACTAAAACAATCAAAATTGGCTTGTGTGGGTGTCTTTAATTGCCATGAAAATAATGTGACAAATTTTAATGGTCCAAAAAATAGACTCTAAGATGACCTAGATAGATTCTTAACAGGTTTCTTCACCCTTCTAGCAGAAATGTGCTACTGTGTGACTGATATTTTAGCCTGACTGCCTGGCTGCTTGGAGTCAATTTAAGCGTGTAAGAAAGAAACTCCAGAGTTCCAGTCCAGGCAAACTCAGTTTTGTGGTATACAGCCAGGTCTAGTAACAGACAAAAAAGTCAGCTATGATATTATTGCTGCGTTTGTGAATGAAACAAAGATAACCTGCAGGAATTTGAAAATTCAGTGTTATTTTCTTTTCTGAGAGTATTAAGTTGCTTCCAGCAGCCGAAGCATACAATGTGTTCTTTTCACAAGAGACAATATCATCTCCGGTCATTTTTTTTCTTTTTCGTTTGTTTTGTTTTCTGTTCATTTCCCATCTCTTGCACTCATCTGCACAAAGCACATCTGGTCCTGCTCAGAAATTCCTAAACAATTTCAGGGGGGCTCAGATGTACAAACATACACACACATACACACATTTGTATATTATCACACCCAGTCTAAAAAGTGTGGCGTCAACAATTTGTCACACATGCACACAAACACACATGCTGGTCCCCTCTGGCTGCGATAGACATGAAAGGACCCTCGGTAACAGGCCTGTCCATCAAATGTGCCTTCCAGTACTCCAACCTCTGATCTAACAGTCACGCCTATCAAATCAAAATTTACCTTATTTACTTTGACACTTTCCTGGTCTTATTATGCACAATTCATCAGTTTGCGTTATTCCAAAGAAGAAAAAAATTATTTCTTCATTATCTTTCATCAAAATGTAATTACTTACTCTGACTTTCCCTTTCAGTTGATGTCACCTAGGCTTGCCCCCCCACCCCTCGCTGCAGCACCTGATCCAGATGTCCGCTGCCCCAGACTCTGTGTGTGTGTTCCATCTTTCAACCAAACCCATTTTCATCCTTTCAGCAGCCACTTTTTTTATGATAGGGTTTCAACATGAAATCAAAATTTACCTTATTTACTTTGACACTTTCCTGGTCTTATTATGCACAATTCATCAGTTTGCGTTATTCCAAAGAAGAAAAAAATTATTTCTTCATTATCTTTCATCAAAATGTAATTACTTACTCTGACTTTCCCTTTCAGTTGATGTCACCTAGGCTTGCCAGACCAGAATTTGGTCATATTCCAACACACATTCATAATTTTTTTTTTTACAATATTACAATACATAAACAGTATTTACAATTTCATGTGAATTTGTACAATCTTATTTATGTTCTCTGTTCACATCCAACTGAGTATTAGATTTAGGTGAAGACATAACAAAAAAAAATGTACCTAGAAATAATACATTTTCAAATGAAATGGGCAACTTGTACAATATTTATAAATTCTTATGAGTTTGTGGTGCATATTGTGATTTATTTATGTTTCATGTAAATGCATTAACCTGATTGGTTTGCATTGGAATGTGGAGAGCTAAAAACCTGATTGGTTTGCATAACTATTTTATATATATATATATATATATGTATGGCTTGATAAAACTGAATGTAAATCTTCATGGGATGCGGGAAGCAAAATGCAGTTATGTTTTCTTTAAATGAGTGTGACATTGTGTCATATTAATTGCAGACATTTCCATTAATTCTTGAATAAATGCAAAGTAGCCACATTTAGTTACACTGGAGGGAGCAAATATCAGATCCAGCTGTGTCTATGAAAGAAACTTTAGTTGAGGATCTGGCTGGCCGTGAGAACTGCCTCAATGTCACCATACAACATACACACAGGAGCTTTTTGAGGAACGTCAGATGGTTTGCCTTGCCATGCTGCGCCACTCTGGCACTGCTAAGTATTCAGCCAGTCAGCCTCTCAGGTGGCAAAGGTGTGCCTCTAAGAGGTCTGGAAGTTTATAGCCTATGCAGCACCATGCCTCATTAGATACTAAATGAGAAGGAGAGAATGACCCTTCTACCCCTGAGCTGCTTATGGAAGTTCACCAAGTCTGGTTTAGAGTAGAGCGGCACGCGTAATGTATGTTTATCACGCATGCTAGAACTAAATCAACAGCCCAACTGAAATGGAACCTCAAAAGGTTATTCATGCAACAATACATATTACTGTCAGCCTATAGTTTTCATTAATAACCATTGCTATATAGATTATATGAATGTTTTAGCATGACTTTGTGAAAATTTAAATACTATACTGAATGAAATAGCATAGACTGTCAGTTTAAGTGTTGGCGATGCAGTGTTGCCAGATATTGCTATGAAAACAAATAAAAAATAAACCCGAAATTAGTTCAAATCTTTTGCAAATAAGATACAATAAAGATATCGCTAACCCTAAACTGCAACTTCTCACTTTAACTTTCTAAAGTGTCAAATTAAGTGGAAAAGACAAGTCCAAAGACACTTATAATTGCTGGATCTGGCAACACTAAACTAAGCTGCACGCGCCCTCACTCACAACTCTAAACTGTCTAAACTTAAATTCAGACACTCATATGAGGAGTTTTAAACAGCAAATTGGTCATTCAGAGAACACATTTTATTTTTAACATGAAAAATGTACAGAGGTCCGGACCTCTGTGACCTCATAGCTGGCTACAGCCATGATTTGGAATGTTCTACTAATGGGTAATTCACACAGAATGCACTCTAATGGTCTGGAGCAGGGGTCTCCAATGCATTTTTAAAAGTTTATTTTCTTTTAACTTAACACGGTCTAAAAAATGCAGAACTAAATGGCACATGATGCATTGCATGTGCATGTACACATAGACCCATACGTAGATGTTTACATATATAGTGCAGTCGTCCTGCACTAGACCATTTGCTCATCTTCATGTCATTCCATATAATATAATATATAATAAATGTCAATGGGGTCCAGTGTTGTTTTGGGCCCCACTGACTTTCATTGTATATATATATATTTTCTTTTGTGTTCCACAGAAGAAAGAATGTCATAAGAGTTTGAAAGGACATGAGAATGAATAAATGATGTAGACTTTTGAGGCTGACGTCAAATATTCTGGTCCTTTTAAAACTGATATGTTATTATGTCTGCCGATGCCGTCTCTGAAGGTCACACTCACACACACACACACCGTTAGACATTATTACCTGTGTTTACATTAGCTCTCCACTGTTTTATGGTGACCTAACTGTAGCATAATTGTGTCTAATGGCCTATAGAGTACATTTGTGGGACAGTGACATACAGATTTGTAGACCGACCAATCATTCATGATGCTGGGAGCACAGCTCACTATTATGGGCTCCTTTGTGAATGTGTCACAGACCATGCAGCTATTGGTCAATAACCCGGACCCTTGTCTTCTTGAAAGGTGGGGGACTTGGAGAATAACTTGGTATGGTTCACCTGAGCCTGAAATTGGAAGAATGTGTGAATAGGAGTGAATGGATCACCCTAATGTGTCCCAAGGCCAACACATTCATTTCGGATGCACGGCTCCCACCTCTGTTATGGAAAATGCTACATATTTATAAAGATTTATAAATAAAAAAAAAAAATAAAAAAATCCATAACCACAAGCCATCAGGGGAAAAAAAACTGCAGCTAGCTACAGGCAGTCATGTAAATATGCAAATCAGCATGATGTGTTGCACTGTATGCAATGTATGTGACCCATATCTTTTCACCTATTTCATATTGATTTGTTTATTGATCAGGGTGGATTTCACTTTCTAGCCGTGCTGATTGAATTTGGCTTTCCTTAAAAAAAAATAAAAAAATCCATAACCACAAGTCATCAGGGGAAAAAAAACTGCAGCTAGCTACAGGCAGTCATGTAAATATGCAAATCAGCATGATGTGTTGCACTGTATGCAATGTATGTGACCCATATCTTTTCACCTATTTCATATTGATTTGTTTATTGATCAGGGTGGATTTCACTTTCTAGCCGTGCTGATTGAATTTGGCTTTCCCTTCCTCTTCAGCACTCCATCACATGTACTTATCTCGAAAATGAAAATGAAAATTCTGTCATCATTTACTCACCCTCACATCGATTAAAGCCAGTATGGCTTTCTTTTTTTCTGTGGAACACAAATGAGATATTTTGAAAAATAGTCTCACTAATCTTTCCATGCAAAAGCTTACAATGACCAGGGAAGTATTATTTTTGTATTATTTATATACTATATAATATTTGTTAATGTTTTGAATTAGCTTTTATTTTTATATTTTTAGTTTTTTTATATATATTTCTATTTAACTCTATTTTTATTTCAGTTTTAGTCATTTTGGCACGGCAGCCTTACTCACCCTCACATCGATTCAAGCCAGTATGGCTTTCTTTTTTTCTGTGGAACACAAATGAGATATTTTGAAAATAGTCTCACTGATCTTTCCATGCAAAAGCTTACAATGACCAGGGAAGTATTATTTTTGTATTATTTATATACTATATAATATTTGTTAATGTTTTGAATTAGCTTTTATTTTTATATTTTTAGTTTTTTTATATATATTTCTATTTAACTCTATTTTTATTTCAGTTTTAGTCATTTTGGCACGGCAGCCTAAACTGAACTAAATTTTACTTAAGTTATCTTATTTATTAATCTTATTTCATCGAATGGTATATTTTACTTTTTATTTTAGCTTTTTTTCCCCAATTAACATTTTAGTTTTATTTAACACTTGTTAAGCACTAGTGCAACTTAAGTTGTTATGTATTCTTTTCTAAATGATATCAAACACCCTTGGTAAAAGTCGTACAGGTTTGGAACAACATGAGGGTCAGTAAATGATGAAACTCTTTGATCTCTTTTGATCTTTATTTTGGGTGAACATTTGCTTTAAAATATCAGTAACCTAAAATGTCTTCAGACTTTGAATAATTTGTGATTAATTATGCAAACACTTGTTTTAGCTACCAGATTGGAATAAACAAGGGGGGCTGGCATTGCAAAGCAGGGAGGATTCTTTACATTAGTTCTATACTAGACAGATGTAAATTGTGTTGGTATTAGTTAGGAGTGCCTGTTCTCTCTGCAGTGCTCCGTGTCATGTGTTCCTCTGTGTGAGAGCTAATCAGAGGCTGTTGCCGAGTAAAGCGCAGCGTTGAAGACACCCCGCAGAGTGCAGAGCTATTGATTGGAACCTTGGGGACCTGTAAGGTTTCAAACACACCCCCTTTTACAATAAAGATGCCCTAAAACAAATGTAGACTATTTTTTGAATGGGAGACAGGAAAATTAAACTTTGCCTGAGTGCAGACTAAACCGGCTTTTATGTTTTCCAGCAAGCAGCCAAGAATATGAAAGCACAGCAAATGGTCGATTTCCCTATGTATTCTTTGTCACTTAAGTACTATTGTGACTATATGTTGAGAATGTTTGTGGTATATAAACAATGGATTCCTGTGGACCTTTTCACAATGGCCACAAGCATTGGTCCAGACTGATTTTATGCACTTTTGGTTATATTGCAGAATCCAGCATGTTGGTAGTGGTAAAGCTATTATTCCTATACTGGCATGTCACGTTTGGTTTTAGTCGGTTTTTACTCATACATTTGATTTCAATTCATTGAAATCATCAAGACGCATGTTGAGCACATTTTCTCTTGGCTCAAGTGTCCAACAGCATTGTCCTTACTGCAGGCAGGCTCTCAGCAACATTAGCACAACCTCTCTCCAGTAGTGCTTCACTTCCAGCACAGAACATGACCTGCTGTCTGTAACTCTGAAAGAACAGCATGTGATGCACTACAGATGTCTGAATGTATGGCCAATTCAAGTGATGAATGAAAAAAAATAATAATGAGTAATAATACAATAATATGATGCAATGACATTATTTGCATTTCTATTTTTGATGGTTCCACTTGGTTACTCTTGCCAAATCATTTCCTGAAGGGTCCAGGTCAGCCTCTTATTTCTAATGGTAAGCTATCATCAGAGAACCTAATTTTGGCATTTCTCACTCCTAATCAGAAATGCATCATATTTATCTACAGCAACCAGATGGACACTTCAGGCCAAAGAATTCCAATGTGGTTTTTTTTTTCAGATGTAATTAAATTAATTGCTCTCTGATATTTATGACGTTTCTGTTTGTTTGACCAATTTTTAGCCTGTTTGCGTGGATGAGGACAGAAAGTTATTTCTGAATACACATTTCAGTTTTGGTTTTGCTTCCTTAATAGGCAGTGTGTTGAATTATATTGTATTGCAGCAGTGGTATATAGCAAACCAATAATTGTTTGTGAGAAAATAAAATACAACTAACCATATAATCATGCCTAGTAGGATAGCAATATAAATAGGCTTATAAAAACACTTACCATGTTTTTTATTGTTATCTCTGTTCTAACTATCTATCTATGGTATTTTTACCAAAATTTATGACACTAGGTAGAAGCTAGACAAATTAGAAAGATGCCAACATATATAGCATGAACAAAACTACACAATTTACTATATATATATATATATATATATAAGACCCTCTAACACTAGCGTTCCCTTTTTTTTTTTTCTTTTCTATGCTATCTACTTGTTTTTCTTTTTATTTATTACAAAAAAAAAACCTTGCTACGTGTACTATGTTAGGCTAACCGAGACTTGCCACAGCACTTTCATATTATTGCCCTTTTGTTGGTTTTGATTGCTTCTGTTGTCCTCATTTGTAAGTTGCTTTGGATAAAAGTGTCTGCTAAATGACTAAATGTAAATAAATATTTTTTTATAGATTTTTTTAGTTTTTTTTTTTTAGCATGATAAACATTTAGGTGCTGTGTTGGGTTTCCATTTGATGTCAATGTAAAATCTGGGTCCTGAAGCAAAACTAATTGACAACCAGTGTTGTAATGGATGGATAACTGCATTGAGACTGTGCGCTGCTGCCATCTCTGGACAGCCTAGCAGAACAGCACTCTCTCAACATAACATTTTGCTTTTAAATGCTGCCAAGCGAACATCTTGTTCTCTAAAAAAAATACATAAATAAATAAAAAGGAGAGAAAATTAAATCATGTTTAACGTTTTAATTGGTTAGAATTAATGTTATTGTTTTAGTATTAATTAAACTGTAGTTACATGTTTTTTAATCAGTAGGGCATTCAGTGGATTTCTTTTAATATGCATTCATAGGTATGTTTAGAAAATATGAAACAATCTGTCATCTTAGTTTTATCTTATTCACTTTAATTTATGCATCTCTTCTGACAGGAGAATGAGAAGTGATCCTCTAGTGTGTTCCGGCCTAATCATCTGAGGCCTTTATGTGGCTTGATAAGACATGGAGAAAGATAAAAGGTTATGGCACATAAAGTCAGTTAAGCCTCAAAGGGACACATTAATTCATAGCAGTGCACCATACAGGCTAACCCCTTCCTCTCTCAACACCAGAAGTGAGGAACTGATTATAAAATACACCATCTTTACATTCTACTTGAAGACCAGCTGAGTTTTCAAAAGGGGCAACCAGAAGTAGAGATAGACAACTTATGTAAATTTTGGACTGTCCACCAACATTTTTTGAAGGCTATGTGTGAAAACACAATGTGGCCCCATCGGAGTCTCTCTGTTGAGTCACAGAACGAGACGTTTGTTTCAAATGAGTCTTCTGGCTTCTGTCCACAGCTGAAACAGAGCGAAGCCAATGCTGATACAAAAGAGAAACTTCCTTTGCGATTACGGATCTTTGAGAAGTTCCCCAATCGACCACAGATGGTGAAAATCTCCAAACTGCCATCAGACTTCACTGTGCCCAGAATCAGGTACCGTTTCCGCTGAATAATATCTCATATCTTTTGAATTGTTGAAGAGATGGAATTCTCATTTGATGTAAAAAAAAAAAAATTAAAAAAAAAACTTACATTAAAGGACGCTTCCAATCCATATATATGAGCCAGAGTATCATTGGGCCATCTATCAGCCATGCTGAAACCTTAGCATCCATCTAGCAACCATGTTGAACACTTTAACAACCATCTATCCACCATCCAGATCACCCTAGCAACAACTCTAAACACCTTAGCAGCCATGTAGCAACAACCTTCTGTGGCTACATGCTAAAAGCCTTCTTAGGATGCCTTGACAACACCTTAGAATTGTGGCGGCCAGTTTTGCATGGGAAAGTGTCAGTCAGATCAGTCAGAAAACGTAAACATCTAATTTATTCTAGAATTAAAACAATTTAAAATGTGGATTCACATTTGACTCTAACACATGACAGATTCATTCTCCGAAATGCAGCAAGCATATTGGCAAACATACTTATTCCTTTACACTGAATGCCTCCTACTTCATCCTCAAGAATCCTCTGAAAACGTGAAGTCCCTTGTGTGTTTGCATGTGACTGTTTGGTTATGCATGTGCCGTGGGCGTGTGTCACAGGGAGAGCTTCATGAAGCAGTTCATCGACCGACAGCAGCAGGACCCCAGCTGTCTGTTCCGTCGCCTTCCCTCAGCATCGTCCTCATCCTGCGACCATTCCAAGAGGTCTGCCATTGAGGATAATAAATACATAGATCAGAAGGTACCACACTCCATCACTCCCACAGTCTGCCCCCTCAGTACACACAGGGACTAAATAATACGCTCATGAATGTTCTGAAAGGAACAGATCTGTTTCCCACGCAACAAGACTTAAATAACCAGCAGTTATATAACTATATTTTGTTGATTACGTTGGGATGTTTTTGTTTGCTGATATCAAATTCAGCTTTACCCATATAATAATAGTTGTTTGCGAATATATCCGTCTGAATTGTACTGTGTATTGATCCGTGTCTCCTGTGTGCATCTTACTGTCTAAACCGCTTTTTCTTCCTAGCTCCGAAAGTCAGTATTTAGCATCCGGGCCCGTAACCTCATGGAAAAGGAAACCACTGTCAATAAAATTCTGCGGTGAGCTTGTGATTTTCTCCCAGCAATTTCAGATCTTTTAGTCAACTTATTGTATATAAGATTAATTTAATTTAATATTATATTACAAAAATAAAAATAATAATTCAGTGACTGAGATTGATATTTTTTAGCAAGGCTACAAATTCATTATCATATAGTCATTTACAAAGTCAATACTAATCAACTTTTAATACGTGCAAATATATTTACAATATTAGTCATGATTTTTGCAATTTTTATATTCAGATAACAGAATTATTGAATGAGACCCAGTGATTTTTCCATCAACCTGAAATGTTACAATGAGTTTGTATTAAGATATTTATTCATAATATAGATATGTGATGGGCCAGTAGGAATAATTATAGAGCATTGCTTTGTTCTCTGGCAGCCTTGGGCAAAAACACATTAATTCCTATACAGAGTGAATATGTTTTGATTTCGATCCTCCATTTCCATGATTTCGACTCCATGTTTGTCATCCAGCCAGCCCAGCATTCAGAGCAGATAATGGCGTCTCCATATCAATATAACTGTTAGTGGGTCACCTGTGAGCATGAATGAACAAATTAATATTTAAAAATCTGGCAGCGATGCAGCCACATATTCCCACACTTTGCTTCAACTGCTCTCGTCTCTGTCGTTAAGTTTCAGATCACGTCGATGCTGTCCCCACCTCCCTCGTGTTACACACACACACACACACACACTCGTACACCTCACCTTGTCCACCCCTCCTCCTACTGCTAAGCAGAGAGACTGCACATCAGTAGCCATCCCACGTCGTCTGTGCCGTCTGGGGCATACAGTCTGTCTGCATACACACATGCGCAAACACACATCCTTCATCAGCCAGGCACTCATCACTCTGAGTGGCCATAAATAAGGGCGACATGTTCTCTTGAAGCTGAAATTGTCATTAGCTGTGTTCTGGTACATGACGACATATATTCCATGAAACTGAAATGTAATGTAACGAGTGAGGAGAAATTTGATATTCCAATCAATTGCGTTTAAAGATAAAATTATGGTTGATTTAATTCAGTTAATTATTTGTACTGAACATTAACCTTTATAGCGTGATTAAAATTTAAATTTAAAGAGTTAAATCAACCAGATGTTGTCTCTAAATTAAGAATGCTGTTAAATCAGTATTAGCGCATGGGAAAACTCAAATGGGGTCGCTTGCTGAGAATGTCCCACATGCATACTGAAAGTTACTTTGGAGTAAATGGAGTCAACTGATCATCATCATCTAAGTTTTGTCATTTTTGTAATAAGTGGAACTGGGGCCTAGTAGATATGTAACCTCATATATCTAGACTAAGTATGCCAAATTTTTCCTTGGAGATTAATTCCCTCCTATTGCTTCATCTTCACTTCACTGTTAGCATGAATTTTTAGTGCACCACAGGTCACATTTGACCACTCTAAAAAAAAAAAGGATTAATTAGTTTCCTCTCCATGGGTGCCCCGTTCCTTAGAACTGTTTCCACCTGCACAACACAGTGTTAGCTAATAAAACCATCTGCTGTGTCTGATGTACAACAGCGTACATGACAGACAGTAGTGGCGTAGCTTAAGGGCTGTTCATTGATGATCATCACACAATCCTATACATTTACAGTATGTCTAGTAAAACTTGTTTGCATTTGTAGTACCCCACAAAAATTAAAAGCCATTTAGCTTTTGTAGTGTGAATTATTTCTGAGTGAAACAAAATAGTCAGTGGAAATAATTTAGGATGGGACTTCAAAAAGGAAATAGTTATTAGATTTTGATGAATGACCCACTTAAATAAATCATGCTTAGTAAGACTAAGAAATTAAATTAGAAGACAGTTTTGATTTAATGTTGGCTTAAAGGGGTCATATGATGCGATTTCAAGTTTTCCTTTCTCGAGTGTTACAAGCTGATTGTGCATAGATAAGATCCCTGAAGTTGCAAACAGTAAAAACATTATCATTGATGCATAAAAAAAAAAAAAGAATACCACACTGTGTTTGTTTTGTATTTTATTAATTTGCTCTTGACCTAGTTATGGTTTGTCTGTGTGAATTTTTTCAGAGCCTGCACTAGACAACGTATGCTGAGTGGCTCTTTTGAGGGTCAGCCAACTAAAGAGAGATCCATACTCAGTGTCCAGCATCACATCCGCCAAGAACGCCGGTTAGGAAAGCACATTGACATGCTTTCACATACTCATCTATTTAATTTATTTAAGGAGCATTGGATGGATGCAAAGTCATAATGTGCACTACATTATGCTAGTGTGTTAACCTGCTCTTTCTGGCACAGGTCCCTCAGACACGGCTCTACCAGCCAGAGAATCAGCAGAGGGAAATCCCTGGAAACACTCACTCAAGATGTGCGTATACACACACACACACACACACTCAATAGCTGACAGCGCTATCTGTGACGATCTGTGATCTCTGACATGTGTGTGAACTCTTCAGCACTCCAGCACGGTCCGCTACCGTAACGCCCAGCGGGAGGACAGTGAAATCAAGATGATACAAGAGAAAAAGGAGCAGGCTGAGATGAAACGGTATTTCTGCCACTCCATACACTCTCCTTGGCATGCGGTCAGTTGAACAGATCTTATCCCCCTCCCCAAACAAAACATGCCATGTGGGAGTTATTACACCATATCTTTCTCTTGTACTGTATGCTGATGGTGGCATAATGCCATCGGTATATGACAACAAGACATATTGCAGGGAAGCAAAGTCTTTGTTTTAGGTTGGCTGTATTTATTTGTCATGTTAAGAGGCCAAGGAAGGACTGTAAAAGAGAGATCAGATCACATTTGAGCTGATTTACAGAAACAGTACGCTACAAAAACTAATAAGGTCCCTTCTGTGCATCCAAGATCTTTCTGTGTCAATACTTTATCCCAAAGCCGGACTAATAAAAGCAGTGTTTACCGAAGATGAGATTTCAAAATGATTTATTGTTATGCCTATAATGTTTTTGTCTTGTTTTTTTCCAGAAAAGTCCAAGAGGAGGAACTCCGGGAAAACCATCCGTACTTTGACAAGCCACTCTTCATCGTTGGTAGAGAGCATCGCTTCCGAAACTTTTGCCGAATGATTGTGCGGGCCCGTTTCAATGCGTAAGACCTAAGCAAATACAAATCCACTGCAGTATATTATTAGTTGCAATAGCATTTTCATACGCATCAATGAGATGACTAATCCCTTTGTGCCATAATCACTGAAAAAATGCCATGTTGTTTCACAAACTGTTGTGTGTGTGTATGTGTGTTACATTTCTTTGCTGACATTATATTAATGGGCTTTTTATGAATAGGTCAAAAACGGATCCCAATACAGGCGCAGTGAACAGCACAAAATACCATCAATTATAGTAAGTCCATAAATGTTTAGGGTCTTTGCACCGTGATAGCCTGGTAATATACACAATTCAATATAAAAAAAAAATTATTGCAACGTACACCTAAATCTTTCTTTTGCAATAAATCATCATTTAAAATATATGTAATATAAAATAAATCATAATATATTATTTAAATTGTAAAATATGGGTACATTAATTGTAGAAATAGTGGAAGATAAAAAAAAGTGCAAAAAATGAAGAATTTTGGGGGGAAATGTGCTTAATTGTCATGAAATTAATGGTATTTCTTTTTTTATTTTTGGGGTTAAAATGTGACTTGCACATGTTTTCTTGAGATTCCCTCATTTATATGCCTATTTTGATTCTAGAAATGTAATATGAGAATGGGCTTTGGAAAGTTTTGATCTGTCAGACATGCCAGGGTGGGTTAGTGTGGGAATAGATGAAAACTTTTGGGCTGCAATGTCCTAGCAGGATTTCACCAGTTTCAAACGATCTGCAAAGTTAAGACAAAGTTATGTAAGCTCAGGCTGAAAAGTAGCAAGAATGCAGAGTAGAAAAAGAGTAGCACATTTAACCTGCACTAAACCTTGCATGTGTATGTGTCTGTGTGTGTTCTCCAGTGATTTGCTGGGCTTGGTAACCTATCTGGACTGGGTGATGATCGTGGTCACCATCTGCTCTTGTATTTCCATGATGTTTGAGTCCCCTTTTACTAGGGTCATGCATGTCCCTACCCTGCAGGTATTCTAAACCCATCTGGTCACCATTTTATTCCACACGCACATCCGACTAACTTTTTATACCCTATAAATGTTCCTCATCTCTTTCCTGAAGGCTGGTCATCATGTCTCGTTTTTGTTGCAGTCCAGCACTTTTGATTGCCACTCTTAACTTGTTTCGCCCTTTTGAGCACATTTGATCATGTTCCCCACTGATTTAGTCTACTTTGGAGTTCAAGTTGACTTTGAAAGAGAATGTTTTTAGGGTGCCTCTGTTTCAGAGATCTTGTACTTTATGAGACAGAAAGATTGGGCTGATTGACCTGCCACTCTTGAAAGTCTTCTCTCTCTTTTTTTTACACCACTGATTGAAACTTCAGACAGTCCAGGATTATCTGATCTTTACCTGATAAGATTATTTTCAAGAGCACAGAGAAAGATTTTTATCCTGGCATCGGTTTTTGTGTTTTGACCAGAGGTGGACAAAGTACACAACTCCATTACTTGAGTGAAAATAAAGATAAAAAATGCTCTCGCGGTACTTTGATGTCTGTGCAGTGCTGCTTCAAGTCAAATGCCTATTGTGCTTTGTTAGGAGAAACACAACAGTTCTTCTGTGGCTTTATAGGTAATATTTTCGTTTGCACAATTTTGCAAAATCAGACAATATCGTGTCTAATATATACCACAATATTAACTTCTTATTAAATTGTTGTAAATAAATATCACATTTGCAACTGGTCAGTGTTAAAAAATGCTGGGAAATCACTTCACACATCCCTACAAGAGTGATTACTGATAGACTGTCTAAATAGAAGGGGAAAAAAGTCACGTTTTAGAGAAGAAAAAATCACCCACTGATTTTCAAAGCTGCTACATAGAGGAGTGAATTTAAAGTCATAAGTTTCCAGAAAAAATTATACTCAAGTAAAGTACAGATACTCAAAAAGTGTAATTAAGTAAAGTACTCAAGTAAATGTACTTCCCTTTCAGTCGGTCACTCCGAGTCACGTCGGTGACCGACGAATTGGGATCTCGCTTCGAGAGACCAATCTACTTAGAGTGTAACTAAACGAGCCAATGCACATTGGCATGCAATTATTGCATCCAGCTGCCGCTGATCACAGCGTGAGCATAAAAAGGCAGCCGGTGCAATGCAT
>NW_015637147.1:125270-126463 GCF_001515625.1 Sinocyclocheilus rhinocerous
GGAGCCGAGCGACAACATCGTTCTGCTCCATCCAAGTGTCTTCAGTGAGCTACGAGTTCAACGCGCTCTTGGAAGCCTCTGGTGTTGCCGGACGGCGCTTCAGCGGTGGTCGTTCCTGTGTCGAGTGGGTTGCGCACTTCAGGCTGCACTACCCCCTGTTGTGCTGCAAGCGTCCATTTCCCCTATGCGCCTCAGCACTAAAAGAGCATTTCCCTGAAAGAGCAATTTCTCTAAAAGAGCTCCACGGGTGCGTCTTTATAAAGACGACGGATCGTCCTTATAAGGATGCCGTTTGTCCTCCAACGTGTCCCGAGCCCTCGAGGTTGGATGATTAGTTTCTCGGTGTGGCTCGCGCTGAGATGCCCCGCCCCGGTGCCTTTCTTCCCGGAGGTGCATGAGGAGCTTACCAGGTCGTGGATGGCACCTTGTACTGCCAGGAACCGACCTGCTAGCTCCTCCTCCCTCACCACCCTCGACGGTGGGGCAGCTAAGGAGTATACGATGGTCCCACCGGTGAAGCGGTTCGGTTACTTAATGCCCCTGTGTCCCAGAACGGCCTCTTCGGCGACGCGGTCGAGAGCTTTGCCTTCGGGAGATGGTGAACGCACCACTCCCTCCCCCGGAGGAGGGCCGGGTGGAGAATCTTTTGTTTTGTTTTTCCCCGCCGTCGGCCTCACGGTCGACGGTACCCACATTCTCGACCAACGGCACCACTCCCTCCCCCGGAGGAGGGCCAGGTGGAGAATCTTTTGTTTTGTTTTTCCCCGCCGTCGGCCTCACGGTCGACGGTACCCAAATTCTCGACAAAAGAACAGTTTTCACTATCACTGGGTCTTAAGAGGGCACGGAGAGTTGCGGACAGTTCAACCCCGGACCGCACTCATCCTCCTCTGTCGCCAGCAGGCAGCAGTGGACGGTTCAAAAAGCGTCAACAAAGGCCCTACTCACGCACCCTCTGCCAAACTGTGGAACCAGGTAAGTGCTGCACCGCACACTCAGACCCCTCTTCGGTCCGCTCACAAGCCGTCCGAGTTGGGTCCCTGCGTTCCACCTTGCTGCCCCACCACGGGTACGGGCGGTGGTTCCGTTGGTCCCACTTGAACGGTATCTGGGTGCCTGGCTACCGCTACCCAGCCCGTCTCGCTGGCTTCTGCGGACCATCAGCCTCGGCTATGCGATTCAGTTCGCCCGGC
>NW_015637147.1:126758-127554 GCF_001515625.1 Sinocyclocheilus rhinocerous
GAGATCGCAGTCCTACTGGCGAAGGATGCTATAGAGCCGGTCCCTCCAGCCGATATGAATACGGGGTTTTACAGCCCCTGCTTCATTGTACCCAAGAAAGGCGGTGGGTTACGGCCAATCTTGGACCTGCGTGTCTTGAACCGGGCCCTGCATCGGTTACCGGTCAAAATGTTGATGCAGAAATGCATCTTCAGGTGCATCCGTCCTCGAGATTGGTTTGCAGCGATCGACCTGAAGGACGCGTACTTTCATGTGTCGATCTTTCCGCGCCACATACCATTTCTGCGGTTCGCGTTCGAGGGACGTGCATTCCAGTACAAGGTCCTGCCCTCCGGGCTGTCCCTGTCTCCCCGTGTCTTCACGAAAGTCGCGGAGGAGGCTCTTGTTCCCCTCAGAGAGCAGGGTGTTCGCATCCTCAACTATCTCGACGATTGGCTTATACTAGCACAGTCTCGGGTTCAGTTGTGCAAGCACAGGGATCTGGTGCTTCGGCACCTCAGCCAGTTAGGTCTTCGGGTCAACTGGGAAAAGAGCAAACTCTCCCCGACGCAGAGGATCTCTTTTCTCGGTATGGAGTTGAATTCGGTCGAACAGACAGAACGCCTCACAGATGAACGTGCACGGTCGGTGCTTGAATTCGTCCAAGGGCAGGACAGCGGCCCCACTGAAACTAGGGCATATGGCGGCAGTTACGCCGCTGGGGCTGCTTCATATGAGACCGCTCCAGCACTGGCTTCATGGCCTTCATGGCCGATGGGCGTGGCAGCGCGGCACTCACCGGGTCCAAGTTACACCG
>NW_015637147.1:131934-138774 GCF_001515625.1 Sinocyclocheilus rhinocerous
GTGGTTGGTGCTGACCTGCTTGAATTCGTTCAAGGAAAGGACAGCAGTCCCACTGAAACTATTCCAGAGGCTCCTGGGGCATATGGCTGTTGCAGCGGCAGTTACGCCGCTGGGGCTGCTTCATATGAGACCGCTCCAGCACTGGCTTCATGGCCGAGTCCCGAGGTGGGCGTGGCAGCGCGGCACTCACCGGGTTCAAACTACACCGGCCTGTCGCCAACCCTTCCCCCAGGAGGTAGTTGACACCATCACTTCGGCGAGAGCACTGTCTACAAGACACGCTTACGCCTTGAAGTGGAACCTGTTCGTCGAGTGGTGTTCTTCTCACCGAGAAGACCCACGGAGATGCCCAATCAGGGTCGTGCTTTCCTTTTTTCAGCAAGGGTTGGAGCGAAGGCTGTCTCCCTCCACCCTTTAAGTTTATGTCGCTAAAAAAGAAAAAAAAGAAAAAACGATTGCTGCTAACCATGACCCCGTGGAAGGGAAGTCGGTAGGGAAGCATGACCCGGTCATCAGGTTCCTTAGGGGGGCGAGAAGTTAAATCCTTCCCGGCCCCTCTCCATACCCTCTTGGGACCTGTCTCTGGTGCTTAAAACACTACAGCAGCTCGTTTAGTTACACTCGAAGTAGATTGGTCTCTCAAAGCGAGATCCCAATTCGTCGGTCACCGACATGACGTCTCCGTTCCCTCCTTCAGGGAACGAGAGTTACATATGTAACCGAGACGTTCGTTACTGTCCACCTCTGGTAATGACACTCTAAATTACTAATTTGCCAACAATTTCTAAATTACCAACAGACAATGAATTGTTATGACAAAGCTGGCAAATCTTCAGTTAAATTTTTTATAAAAAGCTGCTTTATGAAAAATTGTATTCTATTTTACACTAAACCACCTCTTTCCCTGCAGATTGGAGAATACGTCTTTGTCATCTTCATGAGCATTGAGCTGAACCTGAAGATCATGGCAGATGGTCTGTTCTTCACTCCTACTGCAGTCATCCGAGACTTCGGTGGCGTCATGGACATCTTCATCTACTTAGTAAAACTCCATTCTCAGCTCTCCTGTGAAAAACCCACATTCCGACACATGTGAAAGGCAGCCTTCATGCTGATTACTCACTTCTCTAATAAGGCTCTGAAGATTGCGTTTTAATGATCCTAAACAGCGTTTTATTTAAATTACCCAGTCACGTCAGTTTCATCCTGTTGACTCATTTAAGAAGAATTCTGCCTGTCTCTCACAAAAATTATTTGCATTTAATAGAACAGCCTACACCTCCACTGCTGACTATTTCATGAGTTTTATTGCATTTATTTTAATAAAGCAATGTGCCATAGAAAAATAATCTGCAGTTAGTGATTTCACGCTCAAGACAAGGATTAAATGAAGAGTTGTGCCCATTAAGGTGATCTTTCTGCCCACTCTGTAGGTCAGTCTGATCTTTCTATGCTGGCTACCAAACAATGTGCCTCCTGAGTCTGGTGCCCAGCTCCTCATGATGCTACGCTGCCTACGGCCACTGCGTATCTTTAAACTGGTGCCCCAAATGAGGAAGGTGGTTCGAGAGGTCCTCAAGGGTTTCAAAGAGATCTTCCTGGTGAGTAAGCAAATCAAACCCACTTCCTGCTTGTAGTCGCTCAATAAAAGGGGAGCAGTTATGGCTGGCTGTTTGTTAATTCTTCTAAGATATATATTTTTCGTGCTAACTTTTTTGTTTCCTCTTTATGCCTATTAACATAAATTTTTGTAGCATTTTGTCTTTTTTGCAGCATTGTTTCAATAGATGATATTTTGAAACAAAGAGGTTTGCATTCTGAGTACATTAAACACTTTTATTTAAAATGTTTTGTGATATTACCCCTTTAATTGAAAATCAGGAAGCTCTCTTCTTTGCAGTAATGGGATGTAATGCATTAACTCAGCAGTATTTGTCTGAGAGATTTCTTTATGGACCTTCTTTATTAAAGCTTTGCTCCCCTTGGGTACTTTTCTTTGAGCTTTTTATAGTGTTACTGTATGTGAGAGTAATATACTGACCATATTTTGTGGGAAAGCCATTTCGCTGTAGACTGGATTATTGATTTCCCAAACAGGTCTCTATTCTTCTTCTGACACTAATGCTGGTGTTTGCAACCTTCGGGGTGCAACTCTTTGCTGGAAAACTTGCCAAATGTAATGATCCCCATATCTCCAGTAAGGTACAATGTAATTCTTGCAACTTTTCAAACTATGTTCCTAAGTGGAGGATTTTCTGTACTTCACTGAAATTTTGTGCTTTGTGTTCTTTTTCAGGAGGACTGCCACGGCATCTTTAGAATCAATGTGAGCATTTCAAAGAACCTGAATTTAAAGCTCAGGCCAGGCGAGAAGAAACCAGGATTCTGGGTGCCAAGAGTTTGGTATGAAATGGAAAAAGAATGTTCTCTATAGTTTCTGTTTTTTTTTTAAGGCAAGCATCACTTTGACTGTTGCTTATACTTAAGATTATTCAACCCTTTACTGTTTGTGCTTAAAACATGAATGATACATCAAATTTGTGACTTGTTGATATTTGCGATTTCTAAGCAATGTTGAATTTGTCTGTTCAGTGATAAAACAGGCATACAAAGAAACACAATGAAGAAGGGACTCAAGTCATATTTAGGGACCAGAATATCATTGAGACTAGTAAGGGCCAATATGCAACCACTTACCCAAAAACTCATCAGAACAAAATAGCAACTCCATAGCAACACCCTAGAAACCACCCAGAATACTCTGGAAACATCTTGAAACACCTTAACAACTGCATAGCAATGCCCTGGCAACCACCCAGAATACTAGCAACTCCTCTGAACAAACTGGCAAACACATAGGAACACCCTGGCAAAGACTCAGAACACCTTAACATATCGTAGTAGCAATGCCCTACCAACTACTCTAGAAACCACCCAGGACACATAGCAACCATGTAGCAACACCCTGGCAACTACCAGTGACTTTTGCATGGGTGCCATTCAGATTTTTTTTTGTGAAATTATTATTAATGCAAAATAAAATTCTCATTTTGCTATTCATTTGTCTAAAATTTGACTAAATTTTTAAGATTTGAAAGAAAAATTATTTCCTTTAATAAATAAATCCTAAAATAAATAAATTATTTTCCTTTTAAAAGCACAGAATAAATTCAACACAAACCTAACCTGTCACATCTTCAGTATTTAGGTGTTTTTGAGAAATCCCTGTAGTAACAGCTCATCTATGACAGCACAAACCAGTATGATGAATGCTCTCATCACATAAACAGCACCACATTTTCATCGTCTTTCATTGTATTTTCCCCATTAGCAATAATCAGTGTTGCAGTGCAGTTGTATGGTTTGTTGTGGGCACAGAGCAGGGGGCTGATATATCCTTTCCTCAGGCATAAACACAAACAACACACAATCATACACCCACACACCAATGAGTCTGTTATTGCTCTAGAGATATGTAGCAACACAATGGCAAATTATTTGTGAGACGTTAAATAATGAAGACCAGCAAAAGGCACACATTGGTCCATAGCTGTTCTAGAGCAAGCAAGGTTTCTGCTAAGCCTGAATAACAGAGAGAGTTATTTTTTCTTTTACCTTTGAGCATCTTGCATGGTAACAGGAAACGAACAAGGTGTTTGATCCTCTGGGTATTGTGGATATTGTGTTCATGTTCAGCCCATAGAGCAGTGCGTCACCAGTCCGCTCACACACACACACACACACACACACACAGACAGACAGACAGACAGGCAGACAGACACCATAACATTTTGGTATATTTTATACCTGAGATTATAAAACGGAACAGCTGAAGTTTTTTCCACCTTGTTGTTTTTTTCTATGTGTTAAGAGCAGTGGAACTTTATCTTTAACTCAGAAGATGAGTTGACAAAAAATATTTGGCCCCAAGGTAGTTGTTAAGTTTAGGTATTGGGTAGGATTAAGGATGTAGAATATGGTCATGCAGAATATGTGCTTTATAAGTACTAATAAACAGTCAATATGCTAGTAATATGCATGCTAATAAGCAACTAGTTAATAGTGAGAATTGGTCCCTAAATTACCTTTTTTACCAATTAAATTACTACCTTACCAATTACTTAGATTCAACATTTCATGTTGTTTCATGTCATTGCTTTAAGGGTGAATATAACAAATAAATATCTGGTTCATATTTCAATCAAATAAAATTTTAGTGTCTTTAACGTTTTTCCGTTGTGACATTATTTTCATGACCATTACATACTATAATGAAAATCATTCTATGCAAATACTTTTTTTAATCAGTATAAATTATTTTCAGTACAACAATACTAATAAGATGTATGGTTACAATTAAACTTTACACATATACTTTACATTTATAATATTATTTTTTCTGCATTACAGTAATAAGAATTTGATTTTTTTTTCATAACAGAAAGTTACTGCGAATTGGGGAGCAAGGAGTGAGTAAATGTGCTCATGAAAATAATGTCACAATGGAAAATTAAAAAACAGGCTTAATTTTGTAAGATATAATTTAATATTTTACTTTTGATTTAGGGGTGAAATTTTTTTCTTCCTAAGAATAGACACAAATAAATATGCCAAATATCTCTTGAACTGCTGTTTTTAGGGCAAACCCTCGAAACTTCAATTTCGATAATGTAGGCAACGCCATGCTGGCTCTGTTTGAGGTGCTGTCACTGAAGGGTTGGGTGGAGGTGAGAGACGTCATCATACACAGAGTGGGACCGGTAAGTTACTTTCATTAAGACACTAAACTGTATACTGAACTGACAGATCAGGACTGCACTGTTTAGGACCTTTGATTGTCTCTTAAAACAGATTCATGGCATCTACATCCACGTCTTTGTGTTCTTGGGCTGTATGATCGGGCTCACTCTTTTTGTTGGTGTTGTCATAGCCAACTTTAATGAAAATAAGGTATGGCAGTTTTCTTATGAGTAGCTACAGTAGATTCGTTGGCTGATCCCTGATCAGATGTTGTTGGATATGTTTGTTTAGGGCACTGCTCTTTTGACCGTGGATCAGAGGAGATGGGAAGATTTGAAAAGTCGACTGAAGATTGCTCAGCCCCTCCACCTCCCCCCACGTCCAGGTAAGTGCTCACTTGAGGTCTACAGAAATAAAATGTCAATTTGTGCACCATAATAATGTTGCTCTGTTGTAGTTTGTGCGCCATCATGTGTTTGAAAATATAGAAGTAGCAAGAAAAACAATATACTGATATATTTTAATTACACTGAAGTATAAATTACATCAGTTTGTTTGATTCAAAGTCATAATGCTCATATTTTCTCTGTCAAAGACATCTAAAGATAACAAAGGCTTCTTATTTCAAAAGGAGTTTGAATCTTCTGAATCGCTCAAACAGCCACTAAGCAACATGTTGGTGATGCACAGATAAACGTCACCAGAGCAGCGAGTGTATTATTCAGCAGCAGCCACTCAGTCTCTCATCTCTTTCTTTCTTTTTTTCTCTCCCTCCTTCCATCTTCCACTCTTCCTCTCCTGGCTAATGAGCCATCTCTGCTTTGCATGTGTTTCCTGAAGCATTTAATCAGCTCTCTTCTGCTGTAGTAGAGAACAAACTAAACTTAAGCTTTCAGCGGTGGGTACACCCCCAAGGCAATCACACACTTGATAATAACCACTCCACTTTTGAGTCAGAAGTTATAGCTGCCTGTAATATGAATGACTTTGCGCTCTGTGGGCACCTCGGAGCCAAAGAGAGAAGAGCGATTCTGTCTGTGTCTCCCGTAGATAGACTGACTGATTGATTTGGCAGTCGCAGGCTCTGCGGTGACGATGGTGGCTTGTTATGTTTTTTTTATGTTTGACTGCCATTGGCTCGCCTGGAAACAGACACTTCAAAGACATGTTTCATAACAGCAGGAAAGAATAAACACAATTATCATAGTAGGCTATTATCCAGGCATATTTTATGTGGCAATTAGACACAAAAAAATCTCCAATCTACTGACAAGTGTGCATAATTGACTGATATGTTTTGAACCAAATTCCAAAGGCTGCAATGGACAGATTATCAGTACTTCTCTATTCTTTTTTTAGTCATTTAGTACATCTGAGTTGTTCAATTTTCATTTTAACCAATAGGAAAACATGCAGCAGCTCTTTGTAAATTACAATAGAATTGTTAATCTATGCTGCCTTTGTAAACAATGGGCTGAACCAATGGCTTTTCACTATCAGCATGGAGGCAGCATACTCTTCCTCAAGTACTGATAACTGAAATCTAATTTTGTTCAAACAAAACAAAATGCATTTTGTGGGCCACACTGCAAGTTATGCAACCTTTCTAATTAAATTTTCCCTCAAAGAGCGATCAAATTTGAATAATTTTACTTCCTTTCTTTTTTCTTCTTTTACCACTATCAAGCATAATTAACATACGTATATTCAGAGCAGAGCAATCTCAAAAAAGTCTAAAAAAAAATTACTACTACTAGTACTACTAATTATTATTATTATTATTTTATTTATTTAGTTGGCCATGAGAGGTATGCTAAAAATATTCTAAGCAATAGGATTTATGATTTTTGAGTAGCCATAAAACAGACAAAAAACTTCTACCTGCAATAGTGTTGTTATTGGTAACTAACGTCTCTAGGTTACGTATGTAACCATGGTTCCCCGAGGGAACGAGACGCTTGCTCGAGATCGCTTTGGGAACGGCCCTGCGTGACCGCGTTCTGAAGCACATGTAAAATCAGCCCAATGGAGCAGCGAGACATCACGAGCGGGGTGACGTGAGCACCAGGAAGTATAAAAGCGCATCCGGCAGAGCGCAAG
>NW_015637147.1:143148-143380 GCF_001515625.1 Sinocyclocheilus rhinocerous
GCGTTCCCAAAGCGATCTCGACGCAGCTCGAGTTCCTGAAGGGGAACTAAAACCATTAAAAATGCAGTCATTGAAATAAAGCTTAAATCAAATAAAATATAATTATATATTAAAATTTATAGTTATATATATTTATATATATATATATATTAAATAATTTAAAAAAAAAATTGAAATGTTGCCTTGGCAACTAACTGAAATAAGTTTAAACTGAAGTACTAAAATTATAAAA
>NW_015637147.1:143806-149859 GCF_001515625.1 Sinocyclocheilus rhinocerous
AAAACTTAAAATTAAAAGAAATACTTAAAATATAAAAAATATAAAGTATTGATAAATAATAATATTTAATATAATATAATAACAATAAACGATAATAGTGTATAAATAATACTAAAATAACTTTGCTGCATTAATGTTCAGTGCATGCCATATAATAACTAAAATGAGGGATAGCTATAGAGAGCTGTGGATGGCAGTAGGCGGAGCTTCCTTTGTGCTTCCTGACACGTAGTCTGTCCTGTTGAATAACAGAAGAATCAATACCTTAGTCAGCACTCGGCAGAGTAACCACATCAGTTCCAATCCCATTGAAACCAGCTTCAAATAATCTGTCTGCGCTCTGTGGCTGTTGAAATGAACTTGATTACGGTGTATGATGAATGCCACTCAGATCTCATGACCTTTAGCTAAAAGACAGCAGAACGATGATGTAGCGGATTTCTAAGCAATGCCAAAAAAAAGCTCTTACCAAGTGTATTGAATGAACAGTTGAGACGATTTTCTCTCAGCGAGCCTTTTAATTGATGATAAAAGAGAACAGAGAGATTACTATGAAGGTCAGGGAATTTTAACCAGGTCTTTGTTTTAAAACCACAGCACCGGATCATTCTTAAAAGACCTCATTTTCTGTTCTTTCAAAACTGAAATTCCTTTTCTTCCATTTACAGAAAACGGTGGATTCCGTGCAAAAATGTATGATATTACCCAACATCCTTTTTTCAAGCGAGGTATTGCAGTACTGGTGTTAGCACAGTCTGTCCTCCTGTCTGTTAAGGTGAGGAGGGTTACAGCAACGAATACATTTTTGTTTTATTTCTGCACTAAAATTACAAATTCATTTTTGTGTGTGTTACAGTGGGATGAAGTTGACCCGGTTACTTTTCCTTTGGCCACAATGTCTGTGGTTTTCACTTTAATTTTTGTTCTGGAGGTAAACATGTTACAGTATATATTTCAAATTCTGTTTGCTGTGCTTTCATGAGTCAGTCCAAGCAAGAATTCTTTCCAGCCACAAAAAAAGTTTTAAAATTCATCAGAGGCCTCATAGTTCATTAGGTCTTTCGTAAGTATTGTATGGTCATGACATCATTAAATTTGCTCTGCCGCAGGTGACTATGAAGCTGATAGCTATGTCACCAGTTTTAAAACGAAGTAAAAAATGTTCTACCACTGTTTATTTTTGTAAAACTTAAATATTTAAAGTAATTGCAGAATTATTTTTGAAAAACAAAAAATAATGTCTTAGTTTTAAGGCGCTTATATTAATGAATATAAAATTAATTAAAAAAAATATTATTATGCAATAAAAACTGGATGTGTACATCTTCAGTTATTATGCCACAAATTGTTATTTCTAGAGAACTCTGATACCAAATTAAATGAAATATGCAGCCAGTCTGTTGTTTGAATTTCACATTCACAAAAGGTACACATTTTATCATTTAAATTTAATATTCATTGTTTTCATTTTTGTTTTTTACTTTTGTTTTTGTTGATTTAAATGTGCATTATGCTGTAAATAATTGAATTTCTTTTTCTTCAGAATGCTTACACATACATGATGGGCACATGTGTGATTGTATTCCGGTTTTTCACCATATGTGGGAAGCATGTAAGTATGCATAAATGATTACGCTTGTAAAAATATGTGACATAACATGAAAATTATATATCCACTTCAAACCCTATTACAGTGCATTTTCCTCCACTACTGAACCGTCTTGTATTTACAGGTGACGTTAAAGATGCTTTTGCTAACTGTGGTCGTCAGCATGTACAAGAGTTTCTTTATTATCGTGGGCATGTTCTTGTTGTTGCTGTGCTATGCTTTCGCCGGTGTCGTCCTTTTCGGCACTGTCAAATACGGCGAGAACATTAACAGGTAAGCCATCTTGTGACACATGGAGGCAGTGATTGAACTGTGTCAGCGTACCAGAGGCGAGATTGTAACACACTTACTTCTACCCACAGCACTGATATAATTGGTGCTGTCTAAACGTCTTGCTCAAATGTCCTACTTGCATTTGGGAGAATCAATTTTCAGGTACAGCTGACAGCATGAGAGGAAGTAACTCTGCGTGAGCTGTTACTTTTTCCTCTCTCGCCAACAGGCACGCAAACTTCTCCACCGCGGGGAAAGCCATCACTGTACTGTTTCGAATAGTCACAGGTGAAGACTGGAATAAGATCATGCATGACTGCATGGTAAGAGATTGGATGGCAGCCCCATTTTGCCTACAAGCAAGCAAGCTTGCTCGCTGTGAAAATCATTTAAAAAAAGTAAACAATTCAGTTAAATGAATCAGATAGAATTGCAAATATAACTGTACAGCATCTAGTTTCATTCGACACGCTTCTGAATGATTTATTTAAACAAAAACACATCAGCTGTGAGCCCCATGTGTTGATTATGTTTGTTTATCGGCCTTGTTCCCCAGGTGCAGCCGCCATTCTGCACCCCAGACAAACATCGCTACTGGGAAACGGACTGCGGCAACTATGCTGGCGCCCTCATTTACTTTTGCTCCTTCTATGTCATCATCGCTTACATCATGCTCAACCTGCTCGTAGGTAAGCACTTTTTTCACCTGACTGCCAACACAATATCCTGTTCCATCTCCCAGGTTGGCATCTAATTTCCTCCTGCTTTAGACGCTAGCCAGCTCATAAAATACAATATCGCTGCCCATTCTTCTTCCTGACATCCCTCCATGTTTATTATCTCTTTTTTTTTTTTTGCCAGAACAGAGTGGTTCCTCCCTGTGAAAGACTCACTCTCGTAGCTCAGCACTGGTCACTGCTGAATATGAATGAGGCTTTGAATCACTTTGTGCCAAAGCCAGTTTAGTCTCTGTCTCTATTCCTCTTGGTTTATGGACTGTATAGATGTGCACACTTGTGCATATGTTGTGGTGTGCTGGTGCCCCCAACAGGCTTCTTAATTAGCAAGTGGGGTGATGCACCAATCAGAATTGATTTGAGAATGCTTTGTTCCAATTGATGTACCAAAGAGGATGCAGTATTTATGCAGCAGCTTTATGCAGTAGAAGTTTGAAGGTTTATAAGCCTTTGTGGACACAGAGAATGATCAATAGCAAGGATGCGTTAAATTGATCAGAAGTGACAGTAAAGACTTTTAACAGTAATGTTACAAAAGATATCTATTTAAAATACATGCTGTTCTTTTGAACTTTGCACTTTTTCCTGTCACTGAAGACTGGAGTAATGGTTGCCGAAAATTCAGCTTTGCCATTACATTTAAAATATATTAAAATAGAAAACATTATTTTAAATTGTAATAATATTTCACAATATGTCTATTTTTACTATTTTTGATCAAATAAATGCAAGCTTGGTGAGCGTATGAGACTTTCTTCAAAAATATTTTAAAGATCTTACCGGCCTCAAATGTTTGTGTAATTAACATTGAATGTTAGCAAGACTTCCATGGCTAATATGATCCACAAGCTAGACCAACATCATACCTGCACCAGTGTTATTTTAGTGCCATTGAGATATTATTATAGTTATTAATATTTTGAATGAGATTTTATTCATATTTTCTGCTTCTATGTTAATTTAAAGTTTTAGTAATTTTGTTGTTTTTGTCATTTTTATAAGTTTATTAGTATTAGTAGTATATTAGTTTAATGTTATTGTTTTTAAATATTTATTTATAGTTTTTATTCATTTTTATTTCAGTTTTAGTTTTACTTATTTTAGTACATCAAGTTAAACTAAATGAAAGTGAGAAATGTTGCCATGGAAACTAGCTCAAATAAAATAAGGTTTAGGTGTGAAATGTATCATTCAATGTGTTGCTTTTCCCAGCTAGTTGCATTCCCAGCGCTGCCACAAGAGCTGCTACAGTGGGCATTAGCATTAACAGTTAACATGTTATAGCCTGACAATTTAAAAGAGGCATTTGAAGGTAACTCTATTGCCCCCTTGAGGTTTATTACAATCACAACAATGCAAGAACGCATGTCAAGTATGTACAACAGGACCATTTGCTTGCAATGCATCAGCCAAGCATTCATGTCTGCATTTGCACACTTGTTTAGAGTCTGTTTTGAGTCTTTTACTTAAGTACTGAGAGCCTAACTGAAAGCTATCCCAACCATAATCACTTTATCTCCCCCTCAGCCATCATTGTGGAGAATTTCTCTTTGTTCTACTCCACTGAGGAGGACCAGTTGCTAAGCTACAACGACCTGCGTCACTTCCAGATCATTTGGAACATGGTGGATGACAAGCGGGAGGTGAGGAGGAGGAGGGGACGTGCCTGTGATCAGCGGATGACTTTAAGTTAATACTCGCGTGTGCTCTCCGCACCGTCTCTGAAGCTGCAAATGAATGAATCACACGCATCGACATTCTCACCTCCAGAGTAATTGGAGGTTATTACTGCCTGTCACAGATAGCGAGAGGTGCTGAGCTGTCATCTTCATTAGGTGGAATCAGCCTTATTGAGAGCAGAAGAGAGAAGTGTGTTCAGTGTGTGAACACTTTTTTCTGATTTGGCTGAAAATGTTCTTTATTGAAATGTATAAAAAATTTGGCTTTTAGCATGCTGCAATACTCTAATATGCATAAAAATACACAGTGCATACAAAAATTCCCAAAACGGACCATTTTTTTAATGATAATATTTATAATGAATATTTTTATTGACTACTTCACCATTCATAGTTCATCAAAATTCATTCTGAGATTGCCTGCTCTGCTAAGGATACATATTATGTGTCCATAGAATTTAATAAAAGGAACTTGCCTGTAATCCTTTAAAATGCTGTCTAGGTAGGCAGCTCACTAGCAACAGAGTGATAGTATGAGAATTTTCTTACATAGCCTTTTTGCCATAATATCTAGCAGGTATTAACTTAAGGTTTTTGAAAACAGGGATTGATTCCGACCTCTCGGGTGAAGTTTCTGCTCCGTCTGCTGAGGGGTCGTCTGGAAGTTGACCTGGACAAAGACAAGCTTCTCTTCAAACACATGTGTTATGAGATGGAGCGTCTGCACAATGGAGGAGATGTCACCTTCCATGATGTACTGAGGTTAGAAAGGACCATTACTATTCATTACTAGGCTTGCCGCAATAGACGGTGCTGATGGTGATACCGGTGTTAAGCCGCAACACCGGTTACATCACTTATTCAAACTAACTAAAAACGAACAATTACTTTACTCCGAATTGCCGCTATTTTAAAGTGAAAGTAAAATGGGCACACCGCTTTTACAAGCTATTTAAAAGCAAAGGAAAGCGAGGAAAAGAGGGAATGCCCCGCCCCCACGGTGATACCGGTGTTGTCACACGCCGAATAACCGGTGGGAAAATTTCCTCACCGACACAACCCTATTCATTACAGCACATTTTTTGGGAAAAACGAAAGGGTTCACATAACACGACAAATCCAAATGTGCTATATAGAAGACTTACTATCAAAACTCAAATTTTTCCCAGTCTAAAAAAAACAAAACCTGAAAGGGCCAATCCATCACTGTTGTGTTGTTCATATTGGTCCCTTGATCTGCAGCCTATATGAAGTCATTGATGGTATGTGTTTCAGCATGCTGTCGTACCGCTCAGTTGATATCCGGAAGAGTCTTCAGCTGGAGGAGCTGTTGGCGCGAGAGCAGCTTGAATACACTATAGAGGAGGAGGTGGCCAAACAAACCATCCGCATGTGGTTAAAGAAGTGCCTGAAACGCATACGAGCCGTGAGTTCACACAAACACACACACACGACTCTCACACTTCTGACACTTCAGAGATATTTACCTCAGTAAACTGAAAACAGATCAGCGGTTTGACATTGACTACATTCACACTACATTTCAACATGACCCAAATCTGATGTCACTTAATATGTGGAAATAAACCCATAGTGTAGATTTTTTTATTTTTTTATTTGCTGTGGGACTTGAACAGTCAGGTGGGAATTTATGCAATGTTTCTGTCAGCCTAACTTGACAGTGTGACATTTAATTTTTGTCTGAGTTATATATATATATATATATATTTTTTTTTTTTTTTTTTTTTTTTTTTT
>NW_015637147.1:150018-172300 GCF_001515625.1 Sinocyclocheilus rhinocerous
CTCTCCAAAAACTGAATATATATACCAAGACAGTTTATTCATAATACTCCTAATTGGAAAAATTGCTTTGCATATTTTTGTGGAATAACAGCATTTGTTGAAAAGCTCATTTAAAAGTGTTATTTAAATGTGAGGTTGACAAGCAGCAGATTTTGGTATTTCCTCATTCACATAGATAGGAATTGGTGCCCGAAATAACTGCCTGGAGGCATTGCATATACGGGCACTGAGAGAACTGACTTTCCTTGAAAGGAGCTTTGCTATCTCTTCTCACAAAGAAATCTGTTTTGAGCAGGAAGTCAGAGTTAGGAGCTTTTGGCTTGCGATGTGTAGTCAACGTCAAAGCTATAAACTTACAGAGATCCACTTATAGGATTACTGATATAACGGCTGATATTCAGTTCAAATGCTTTTATTGTCATTGTTCAATAGAATTAGTCCCAAAACAGCATAGTGGCACTGGGATAGAAGCTAATATTAGACATGCAGGATGAACCGAATGAAAACACTGACACCACCTTCCTCCTTCAGAAGCAGCAGCAGTCATGTAGCATCATTCTCAGTCTGAGAGAGAGCCAACAGCAGGACCTCCGACGCCTGCTCAACCCTCCCAGCATTGAGACCACCGTCCCCAGTGAGGACACCAACGCCCATAACCAAGACAATCCCACTCAGCCAGAGGTAACCCTACTAGTGTCTATTCTTCAAAGACTTTGCGTGTCACTGAGGGACATTCTAATGAAATGATTTGAAATGATTTTCCTGGTCTTGACCCAGCAGAACAGCGGCCTGCAGACCTTACTGAGCCCCACCCTGTCAGACCGCAGCGGCTACCGACAGGACTCTGCCGACCGACCCCAGAGGAAGCTGGGACAGTGGCGACTGCCTGCAGGTCAACACCAAACACTTGCACTATTTAACAAGCTTGTTACATTTACAAAATAATTGCTTTTATCCAGAGCGAATTACAAATGAGGTACAGTTAGGTCCATATATATTTGGACACAAGCACAATTTTTGTTACCAAAACATATTACAGTTACAGTTATATAATGAATATGTGCCAAAATAATTGGATAGTTGACACAAAAGCTGTTCTGTGGAAAGGTGTGGGCTATTCCTTCATTATTTCTTCATCTAGTAAGAAGGTAAAAGGTCTGAAGTTGTTTCTTAGATTGGCATTTGCATTTGGAAGCTGTTGCTGCAAACTCACATCACATGGTCAAAGGAGCTTTCCATGCAAGTGAAACAGGCCATCGTTAGGCTTCAAAAACAAAACAAATCCATCAGAGAGATAGCAGGAACATTAGAAGTGACCAAATCAACAAAAAAGAACACACTTGTGAGTTCAGCAACATAAAAAGGCCTGGATGTTGACGGAAGAAAACAGTGGTGGATGATTGCAGGATCCTATCCATGGTAAAGAAAAACCCATTTGCAACATCCAGCCAACTGAAGAACACTCTCCAGGAGGTATGTGTGTCATTGTTGAAGTGTGCAGTCAAGAAAGACTTCACGAGAGCAAATAGAGAGGGTTCACCACAAGGTGTGAACCATTCACAAGCCTCAGGGATAGAAGGTCAGATTAGACTTTGCCAAAAACCAGACCATTTCTGGAAAAAACATTCTTTGGACGGATTAAACCAAGACCAGCCTGTACCAGAATAACAGGAAGAAAAACATGTGGAGAAAGCATGCAACATCATCTGTAAAACATGGTGGAGGCAATGTGATGGTATGGGCATGCATGGCTTCCAGTGGCACTGGGTCACTGGTGTTTATTGATGACGTGACAGAAGACAGAAGCAGCCGGAAGAATTCTGAAGTGTGTCGGGATATACTGTCTGTCCAGATTCAGCCGAATGCAGAAGTTGATTGGACAGTGCTTCACAGTACAGATGGACAATGACCCAAAACATACTGCAAAAGCAACCCAGGGGTTTTTGAAGATAAAAACGTGAAATGTTCTGCAATGGCAAAATCAGTCACCTGATTTCAAATGCATTTCACTTGCTGAAGACAAAACTCAAGGCAGAAAGACCCACAAACAAACAACATCTGAAGACAGCTGCAGTAAAAAGCCTGGCAAAGCATCACAAAAGAGAAAACCCAAGTCTTTGGTGATGTCCATGGGTTCCAGACTTCAGGCAGTCATCACCTGCAAAGGATTCTCAACAAAACTTTCAAAATGAATATTTTATTTTGAATTATAAAATATCAAATATATAAAATCAAAATGAATTATTTATTACAATATTCATTTGTCCAATTACATTTGAGCCCCTGAAAATAGGCGGGCTGTGTATAAAATGGTTGCAATTGCTAAACGATTCACGATATTTTTGTTCAACCCCTTGAATTAAAGCTGAAAGTCTGCACTTCAATATCATCTTGATTGTTTCATTTTAATTCTATTTTGATGGCACCCAGAATTATAAAAATTGTGTCACTGTCCAAATATATATTGACTTAACTGTATACAGCAACGTAAGTCATGCTAAGTGTTGCTAAAGGATGTTAGCATGATAATTATACTGTAGGGGAATGGCTAATAGAAATCATATCCATTCTCTTGAGCTTTTTTTTTTTTTGTAATAGCAATAAAATCTTCAAACACTATAATATAAAATATTTTTTTCAAAATTTTAATATTATCATTATATTTTAAATATAATACATTACACAGCATATGTAATGTGTGTTTATTTTTAATATTATTTTATAATGTTATACTGTACGTACGTTTTATTTTTTTAGGTAATACTTTATTTTGAGTCCACTTTAGACATTCTAACTATAAGTAACTTTGCAAGCACATGACAATTTATTCTGCTAACCCTAAATTTAGCGCTAATCTAACAGACTACTAGTAATCTTATGAGAGTTAGTTGACATTTAGTTGCAAATAATGAGATTTGTTGGCATGTAGATGCATAGTTACTTATACTTGGTAGAATGTCTAAAGTGGACTATCCAAATAAAGTGTAATCTTTTTTCAAATAAATTCAAAATGACAGTGGTGCTATATAATAAACAATTTACCAAGTTTTGTGAATTTGTTTGAAAAAGAACAAAGACAATTTATTCTGCTAACCCTAAATTTAGCGCTAATCTAACAGACTACTAATAATCTTATGAGAGTTAGTTGACATTTAGTTGCAAATAATGAGATTTGTTGGCATGTAGATGCATAGTTACTTATACTTGGTAGAATGTCTAAAGTGGACTATCCAAATAAAGTGTAATCTTTTTTCAAATAAATTCAAAATGACAGTGGTGCTATATAATAAACAATTTACCAAGTTTTGTGAATTTGTTTGAAAAAGAACAAAGACTTGTTTGTTTCTTTTCCCATGTATTTAGTATTCTGCTCATTGTGTAGCTGGCTAACCCGTGACTCACATCGCAGTCTTGTGTTTGTCCCGCAGGGCGCACGAGCGTGAAGTCCATGGTGTGTAAGATGAACCCTGTGAGTGATGAGGCCTCCTCGGGGTCTGAAGTCAAAAAGTGGTGGACTCGCCAGCTGACAGTGGAAAGTGATGAAAGCGGCGATGACCTCATTGATATCTGAAGCAAAACGGCTTGCTAATTTCCCAGCCTTTCCTCTTAAGAAAGGATCATTCAGCTAAATCTTTTGTATTGGCTTCTAATATGGCATAAGAAATGATCCTTTGTATTAGCTTAACGTAGGTGTTTCTACGCTGCTCAAAGCATCACCTGCACCCGTTCAAGCCACCTTTTGCTTATTCAAACTAAGACATTAATGTCGGTTTCAACCATGTTGATGCTCCCTCTACTGTAGTGGAAAATTTTCAGTGAGCATTGTTTCGTCAATGAGAAATATCTTTGATGAAAGAGCAGCTGTAATGTGTCCTCAGGAAGTTTATGTAACGTAATATAAGAGTCTAATAATCTGAAATCTAGATGTAATGGTTAGGGAATTCACATGCTTCATGTGACACACCTAACCAAAGCCATAGCGTTCTCCTTGTTTGTCTTTGTGCCACCATAATTTGTCTTCATTACATGGGTGTTTGTAAGATCCACAGTTATCTTGTGTTGTAAAACTGTGGGTTTGCAGTTTATAAAATGCAAACACTTGTATACATTATGGCAAGACAGTGAATGTAACTGTATTATGTGTCTATGTGACTGTGATTTTTCCAGATGTTTAATTATTATAATAAAGCTACATATGTAAGTTCTAAGATGAATTTAAATAATATATTGAAATAATGTACTTAATATATTTTGTAAAAATGAAAATTGCAGCAATTTATTGCGTGCTTTTAAATTAAAAGTGTCTGTGATACTATCTGAAGTGGTTGTATTGTTATTTTAAGCATTTTTTTTACCTGGATTAATTATCAGGAAGATCTGAAAAGAACTATGCACATATAAAGAAATAATTACTGGAAGAACAAAGTTAATTATTTACAACAGCGGCAGTGTCTATGTATATTAAAGAGAGTTTAGTTATAAACCTACAGGGATAACAGACAAACAGCAGAAGAATGAAGGTTTAGACATGCATCTATAGATAGCTCAGAGATAGTTTTTGCTCTACAGAAGTATGCACACTATAGCATCATTAGATGGCATGCATCAAAAGAGAGGACATTCATTACAGGTTCAAAGAATCTATGTCCACAGCTCGATGGGCATGATTCCCTCTTTAGAGTTGAAGGAAGGGAAAAGGTTCTCTTCAGACAGAAAATATAAGGGAAATTGGACCAGAAAGCCTCGTATCTTCTTCAGTTCGGCGCAGGCCTGTGCAGGGTCCTCGGCAGCCATGCAAGGACGTGACATGTAGTCTCTTAGAATCTTATAGTTCAGGACTGCATCAGTGGGCAAACATCTGAAGACCTGCACAGACAGTCAGTGATGGTGACTATTCCTAACAAACACCAATTTAACATATATAAAAAAAGACCAAAACTGCAGCACATTTATCTAATATTGGATTGCTGAAACATTTCAATGACACAAAGGCAGAATCAGAGCACAAGTAAACATCCGGCTCTATTGACGGAGCCGGTTAATCACATTTCTAAAATCAGTGATAAAAGGAAGCTCTATTCTAAGTGTGAGGAAGGTCAGCGCTGTGCTCTTTCAGAGGCTCTTCCCTTTTGTGAGTGATTTATTTACCTTGTCATATACACTGGCGTTCTTGGCTGCAGTCACCATCCAGATTTCCTTGTAGAATCGGTCACTGATGGGATCACTGATGTCTGTCTTGTCTCCCAGCAAGCCAAGTACAAGTCTAAAAAAGAGATTGCTTTCACACTCAAAATAACACACTTTGTAATGTAATACAGCAAAAAATTATAATAATATATTTAAATAAATAGGTTCAATTATGCTGTATATAAACTAGATCATATTTCACCTCAAAATAAAAAGAAAACAAATATTTTACATAAAGAGAAGAAACTGTATTTCAGGACAAATATTTACAGATATATTTTATGCAGTATATCTACATTATTTTCATAAGAATTAAGCACATTTCCTCAACAAAATTCAAATTTTTCAATATAGCAAAAATTAATGATATATTATTTAAACTGATTTCATAAAAATATTTTGTGTATAAATGTTTTCCCATTAGAGTATTTAGTTTTACATTTGAATTTAGTACCAATTTAGTGTGTAAAATTGCTTAATCATGCAAATAATGCCAGTATATATAATAATAATAACAATATGAAGAAAACAAAGCCTTTTTTTTATGACTTTTTTTTTGTCATTGTGGCATTTACTTTAAGAAAAATGTCAAAATAGAGCCAGACATTTCTTTGTGGGATTCACCCAATGAATAGCAATGATGTATTTCACAGGACTGTAAAATCTCCCACTGCAAAGGGAAATCATGTTGTCATGTTGCTCACGTATAACAGCAAAGCAGACCTGAAGCACTCCTCCCGTAGAGACAGAGCGAACCTGCCAGCCTGATAACTCTCTCCATCCATGACAGAGGGTTGGAATTCTGTGTCTTCAACAACCACAGCCATTTCACTGTCTCTCTTTCCCAGCATGCTCCTGTCATTGATGTTTGCAGAGCCTAAGCAGATCACAGATACCTATCAGACTCTTTCGCTTTCCCCACTATCATGGTTAATGCCTGTGGGGAGTGTTGGGAGCGTGTTCTGGATCTGTATTGGGGTGTGACCTCTACTGAAAGCCTCAAGGACATTTCAGTGAAAAACCCTGAGATTTCTAATTTTTCTTCTTCAAAGCTTATTCATAAGGATAAGAGGATAATTGGAATTGATAAAGACGAACAGGATTTGAGCGACGTAAATGGGATTTTAATAATGCATTTGTGATGACTGAGGAGACAGGCGTGAATTCGCTTTTCATAAACATCTGTTGATGTTTGTTATTTTGCACTTGTCCGCAATTACATGTGTTTTGTATGACTGCAGTGACCCCTAGTGGCGGCTAACAGGTTTACAGCTTAAAGATTTCAAATGATCATCTTGTGTGCACACTGCACAGACCTAACATTAACAACAACAACAAAAATAATAACAATAATAATATGTGTTACAAGCATAATATAATATTAAGATCTAACTTTACATGCAATTACTTACTGTGATGGACTGTCCATCCGTCCAGGCACTACACTACAGGTCAATTTGTGTGTGTGTGTGTGTGTGTGTGTATTCCTGTGATGGCAAAGCTGAATTTTCAGCATCATTACTCCTGTCTTCAGTGTCACATGATCCTTCAGAAATCATTCTAATATGTTGATTTGATGCTCAAGAAACATTTCTTATTATTATCAATGATGAAACAGTTGCTGCTTAATATTTCGAAATTGTGATACGCTACCTTTCAAAAGTTAAGAGTCTGTATTTAAAAAAATAATAATAATTATAAAATAATAATAATTCAATGAATTCAGCAAGGATGCATTAATTGAACACCAAATCAGAATATCAGAATGATTTCTGTAGGATCATGTGACACTAAAGACAAAAGTAATGGTTGCTGAATGGTTGCTTTGCTATCACAGTATGTATGTATATATCAGGATATCTATTAAATGTAACATATTTAAATATTTACTTAAAATAGAATTTGAAATATTATTATAATTTTTATTTTACATTTAAATATAGTCTACATATAGTCTTTTTTCCAAAGATGTCTTAATAGTAACTTCAAGCCGGTAAAAAAATTCATATTTGACAACTACTAAACTGAATAACAAGCAGGACGTCTTCACCTATGGTGCAGTTATGACACTGCTACTTTGGGCCTAACCTGGGAAACTAATTATGACTTTTCCACTCAGCAGTAATGTTTTCAAATGAAATGATAAAGAATAAAATCCCTGAAATGTTCTGGCACAAATGGTGTCATTTCCTGAGAACTTTTCTATATGTGTGTGGGCAGAGTGGCTGACCAATAATGACAGTGCAGTCGTCCACGATCATGAGCTTGCTGTGCACGTAAATGAGTTCAGTGACCAGACGCCCATCCAGGTCAGCATGAGTGCGCAGACCGCAGAATGAGATGTACTTGATCCAGCAATCTGCCACTGCAGACAAATACAAATACATCCAAACATACTTTCTTCATCCTTGTCCCGTTATAATGAATTACAGTCATGCAATCCACATTTGATGGACATGATTTTTGCAAATGTTACGGATATAGTGTAAGTTTATACTTCTACATACTAGTCTACTTACTCACACATTTGAGCCTCTCAATAATGGAGTGCTCCCCTCGGCACATTGTCCTGAAATGGAGAAAGAGGGGTTTCATTTCATCTACTTCCTGTCTTGCACCAATCATATTTCTTAATTCTTCTTCACCTGACCGATCACATCGCTCACTGAACCCCAGTGACCACAGCACCCTCACTGCTCCTCTTAGCCTAGTGTTGAGAGTCCAAGCTGGGGCTGTAATGGTCTCTCTGTAGCCAGTGAGGAGCAGGGTCTGTTGTTTCCACATTACACACGTGTAATTTACTGCAAGCCGCCATTCAGGCTGCATTTTTACCCTTAATTGTGGCAATTTGGTGATTACTGAAGACGCATGCTTGCAGGGTTATTATTACCTATAATTAAAGTGCATGATTGCTTTGATGGCTTGGCCCCCCCCTGACGAGATGTCACCTTCAAAGCCGGGCAGCAGGGGCATCACCACATAGACCCGAAACTTTTTTTTCTCTCTGTGGCCAAAATGAAATGTAGTTAGGTGTGCCCAATGATGTTTTTGTGTTCATGTTTGTATATGAGTGTATCTACTGTCACGATGCACCTGTATGCCCGCAGGATCCTCTCCGTCAGTGCATCTCCAATGCTGTTGTGGATGGATTTGTCAGCACAACTGATGAAGAACTGGTTCTGAGAGACAAAGAGACAAAAGGGAGAAAGGAGAGAGAATGACTGAAAGAGAGATGCAGTGAAAGGAAGACAGAAATATGGCACAGGAACTGCATCTGAAGCAAAACCTCATCAGTAGTTTTATCGGTTGCCTTTGATTTTAGTTTTCACATATAGATTTAACACATAATGTGCATGATATTGTACATATTTACACACTACTACCAATCAAAAGTTTGGGGTCGGCAAGATTTATTTGATTTTTTAATGTTTTTGAAAGAGGTTCCTTATGCTCACCACGACTGCATTTGTATGATCAAAATTGAAACATTATTACAATTTTACAGTGCCATAAAACTGTTTTCTATTTTAACATATTTTACTTCAGGACTCTTCAATGAATAGATAGTTAGAATAAAACAGCACTTCTGAAATATTAATTTGAATCAAAGTTCATAAAATTTATGTACGGTTACTGTGCCCCTAAAAACAAATAAAAACATTTTACTCTGCACTGAAGACCAGACATAGGCCCTATCCCAGACTGTGCAGTTGATGTACAGTTGTGGTCATATATTTTACCTCTATGTAGATGAAATGTTTGCTGTTCTGGATGGCTGATACGTAGGCTAAATGAATCGACTCCTCGTGGACCTTTGTCCCAATAGACCACTGGCACACAGACCTCAAAAGCTTGGGGAAAAAGGATAGAATCACAATGGATGGTTTCAGTTATCACACAACACATATTTCTAAATACATATTAGTGCAAACTTGGATTCTCAAAAATGATTCTAGAAAAGATATGGATAATTTCGGCAATATTGCCAGTTCAAAGCAGGAACCCATGTGGTTTGGTGGTGATATCTCACCTGAACATTAGCCTGTGTTGATTTGCCGCTGTACTCAGCTGGCACCATGGGTGCGGATAGAGACTTGGGCATGAGGCAGGGGTAGCACATCGCCCCCGACCGCTTCTTCACCAGCTAACAAAGAAAAGGAGAGTTGATTGGGATCAGACAGAACGCCCGATGTTGACTCCAAAATCACACCCCTAAAGAGCGCTAATTACTGTGCCACAGCCAGATAGCCTGTTGGGCTGACCATCAACCCCTGCCTGCTACCTCCACTCCCCAGAGATAGAGCATTTGTTTGAGGCTGAATAAAAGTCTCTGTTCTTCTGTTTAGTCTTAGACAGTGCTGCTGATTACAGTAAATTGATGGCCGTGTGTGCGAAGGTTTTCCGAAAGTAGGTTTTTAATGGCTATTGTCCTAACTAGACTATACTCAGACTGTTTTCAACTGGGCCGGGAACATGGTTCAAAGGTCGTTTGAACATGAGACGAGCTTTGTTTCCTGGGAAACAAAGGAAACGATGTTGCCACCCTCTACCAATTATCTACTTTTTTTTTTTCTTTCTTTTTAGCATTTTCAATGCTTTCCACGATATTTGGTCACATTAGTTTTGTTCTTGATTCATCTTGACTTTCTGTTCTGTTCTGTATAAAACAGTGTCACTACAACAAAAAATGTTTTGTTCACTTAAGTTGGAGTTTCTTTGGAAGTTTTATTTTACTTGACGTTTTCACCCCTCTTGAAGGAAGTGCTCGTGGTGCAAATTAGCGAGCTGTACGCCATGTCAGCTTACACTGTGGGTAAGCGGTAATCTGGGCTGTGTGGTTATAAACAGATGGTTCTCAGGCAATTAACAACTGGCATAATGTGTTGATTAAAATCCATTGAGCCCTGATGAGGGAGAACTAACATTAACTCTGCTCACAGGCTGTTGGCAGCTGCCCAAGCGATACTCATAACTCCAGTGACCTTGATAGTGAATCACATGTCTGAATCACCACAGTTCTAAAAAAAGGCTAGACTTAAACTAATTCTGTTTTTTTCTTCATATTACAGGTACGTAAGTTAAGTTAAAACACTGATCATATGGTTAGAGAGTGGAGAATAGATGCTAATTCTTGCTCTGTGATAGTAGTAATCAGCAAGTTAGTTTAGCACGTGTAAAAATGCATTATTTGTAAATAACAAGAAAATAAAAGTCAGCTGTTATTTGTAATAAAAGTTTAGATAATAAGACTGCAGGATGGTGTATTTTCAATGTGAATTCAAATGTTTATTTATGACCTTAATTCTGATTAGAAAGTTGAATATAGATAGATAGAATATAGATAGATAGATAGAAAGCTGAATTAAAGTAAAAAATGATTTCTGTTTAAAATAAATGCTGTTCTTTTAAACAATTCATTAAAGAATCTTTAAAAAATGTAACAGTTTCCACAAAAATAATAAATATTTCTTGAGCACCAAATCAGAATATTAGAATTATTTCTAAAGAATAATGTGACATTAAAGACTGGAGTAATGGTTGCTGAAAATTCAGCTTAGTCATTAAATGACATTTTTAAATATGTTAAAATAGAAAACCGTTATTTTAAATAACAATAACATTTTACAATATTTAGTGCATTTTTGATAAGCCGCCTTGCATAATAAATGCATAAGAGATGCATAAAAAAATGCATTAAAAATCCTATGCCAAACTTTTGAACGGTACTGCGTATACACTACCTATACATCGCGTATACACTAGTCGTCTAATATATCTCATAATTCCTTCCACACAAATCACTGACAGGATTGTTCCCACTTTACATTACTTTCTTTGTTGTGAATGTGATGAGTGGCGTTCCCTAATCAACAGCAAAAGATATAAATGAGACTAGTCTGTCTCTGAGCCGTAAATTCTCATTTCAACTAAACACCTCATCAGAGGCATTCAACTGGCTTTTGTTTGTCCTTCTCTGCCGCACACACACCTGGCTTCCTCTCCTTTAATTATTCACCAGCAGAGTGTCTGATCGGCAGCCAAGCCTGAAATATGACTGGCATAATCCAAAGGAAATCATACAGGCCTCAAACCAATTCAATTACTGAACAATCAAAGTAAAAAGGCCTCTAATTGCTCTAAAAGGGGGCTGAGAGTGCGTGCGGCCATTGAATGCTGACGGCATTCAGGACAGGACACAATGAGCAACTGCAGGGGGTGCTAAGCTCAAGCTAATAAAGATGGCTTTTCAAAAAGACTTGAGAGAGGGTGGAAACCTCGGCTTCATGCATGCTCTCTGATTTTTTGTTCTTACAATTAGACTTCTGAATGGAGGTGGTATTTGTGCACCTTCTAGCAATTAAAAAAAAAACTATTTTTTCTGGACATTCATGAAGATATGCTTTACAGTCATACTGCATAACAAACAATCCAATATATAATCAATTCACTCCATTATAAGACTTTCAAATGTAAAACTTCCCCAGATTAAATTTATGTTGCTCATAGGTTACTCATAGGTTGCTCTTCTGATGTTTTAATTTAACTCAAATGTTCCTTTTAAAATTGTTTAAATAAGACACAAATTTGTTATTTAGGTACTGTAAGAATAGAGCTATAAAATTAATGTAGATTCACAGCTCAGATCATTTTATCTTGAAATAACCTGATGCTAAATATTTGAGTTAATCTTAAAATCTCTGATTTTTGATATCTTGAAAATTCTGAGAACAGTTTGGGACATTTATTTATTTAATGCTTCTTTTTTTCTGAAATGTTGAGTCTTTTAAATCTAGGTAGCAGAAGATCTCCATTTAATCTTACTGTTTAAAGGAGAAACACTGAGATCACTGAGAATGTTTCTAATTTCCTACCTTTGTAAAGTTCCACCTCTGAATGAAATGCCGTGCAATATCTCTTGCAGCCTTCCCATGAACCAGCACCCCAATATCATGCCAGGGCATCCGTGGTGTCTTATACCTGTCAATGAAATCTTAACCAGAGAAAAATAAACAACTATAATTCATAAAAACATGAGCGAAACCATTATACAGAGATGACAGACAGGCCCTTTGAAGCCATCACAGTGTGGTCTTTCTCTTTCACCGTCTTTGTCAATGCACAACCATCATAGGAGTATTTCCCTACATTCATCTATCAGACTCCTCCATTCTCCTGCTGTGTCCTACCCAGTTGGCACTATGTGCAAAACCAGGACTTCACGTTCACAAAGCAGAGATGCAAAAATGAAGTTATCTCCCTCAGGCAAGAGAATAGAGCTGGGAAAATAACAATAGAGATTGTTGGAAACAACTTATGTCTTCTTTCCCTCACTCCTGTGTTGGAGAGATTGCTTCATTTGATGAATTTAAAGGGGGTGACGTAAACGAGGGTGGAACTCCTTATATGGGCATTTCTCCCAGAAGAGCGCATCGACCAGAGTGAGAGCGAGATCGCGCCCAGCAACGCGCTTCATTCTGGCGGCAGCGCTGCACGGAACTTGCTCGGGAAGAATGTCTCCAATCCAAAGAAGTGTGTTTTTGGTTGTAAGGGAAAGATAACTTTGTTTATAAATATGATAAAACTAAAGACTTTTTGGAGATATGAAGGATGCAGTACTACTCTATAGGTACTCAAGATTAACATGAGATTGGGTGAAACTGTGTGTGTTATGCCCCCTTTAACTTAAGAATTTGCGTAGTTGTAATTTTTGTTTGTCTTGTTTTTGTCTTAAAGCCTAAAGCACTACCGTTTCAAAAAAACATTTTAAAAAGAAGATATTTTGGCTGTGGCTGTGATATTGCAGATATGCTTCATCTGGGGTTTAATTGAACTGTTCCGTACCATCAAAAGGCTTGTTGAGTTTGACCCAGTCTTTAAGGATGAAATTGCAGTAGTCTTTGCCATGCCAGAAACGAGTCTCTCCACAAAGTTCAGTACTGCCTATGTAACTTCTTAGCGAACTAGTCTCTAGAACAGATCAACAGAAAATAAATAAATAAATGAAATGCCTTACACAGAGAAACTGTTATGATATAACAATTCATATATATATCAACTTATAAAGACTGATTAGTTCAATGTCAGCGTCGGTGAATAAGGTTTAGTTGTGTGTGTACACATTTATAGACACTGGATTTAAGTATCAATATATGCATGTCACACAGATGTGTTTGGTATGTGAGTACTAACCGTAAGGCAGGGGGAGAGAGTGATGCTGGCCGAGAGAGTACGAATCGCTGGAAAGCAGAGAAAGGCTCTTGGTGTAACATTCCCGAGTGAGAGGTGTCCTGGAATTAAGACTATACCTACTGTAATGTTCTACACACAGAACACACACAAACACAGCTTCTGTTATGTAACAGCAATGCATTTGTTATATCCATGTCAAACTTTTATTACTGGACACTTAATGGTCACACTTTATTTTAAGGTCAAATTATCGCTATTAACAAACCATTAACTACGACTTTTGCCTCAATAAACTCCTAATTTGCTGCTTATTAATAGTAAGGTTGTTAAGTTTAGGTATTGGGTAGGATTAGGGATGTAGAATATGGTCATGCAGAATATGTGCTTTATAAGTACTAATAAACAGCCAATATATGAATAATAGGCATGCTAATAAGCAACTAGTTAATAGTGAGAATTGGTCCCTACTCCCTATACTAAAGTGTTACCAATGGTATTTGCGCACTCAAAGGTAATGAATGTAATTTTTGCACCACTATCTGCACCAAATCGAAAAGTTTCTCAAGATAAGTTTTAAAAATTTCAAAATGCTAGCTAGCTAGCAAAATAAAATAAAAATTAATCAAGAATATGTATGTTTCAAACAGTAAAAGGGAAGTATATAAAATAGAATCATATCTCTATAACCTGGAGTCTGATGTCACATTTATTTTGTTGAATTCCTCTTACTGGACTCTGTTTCATCAGAGCTGTGGTGACTTTTCTCTGAGGGGGTTCTTAGCAGTCTTCCTGTGGGCAGGTTAAGGTTGTTTTCTCCCTGTTCCTCCACTAAGGGCAAAATTAAGCTCGCACAGATCTCCCCTGGATCCTCCACTGAGCCTAAATCTCCTGCTTTCCATGCTCCTCCTTCTTCAGTCTGAATTTCTTCTACCACCACGTTAAACTTCATGTCCTCACCCTCCTCCACCGTGGCAACTGACTGCTACAGGACAAAAATGAACACATATATGCAACACTTTTATTATTTAATAAGCTTTAAAGCTAATAGCTGCATACCAATAATTATAGTATGCACTAAAAGTGTGTACTTTGCTGATTATCAAAAAATCATACTAAGTTCATATATTTAATAACTGCTTTAGAAAATAAATGCATTAAAACATTTTAAAGCTTAAAGAGATAGTTCACTCAGAAATAAAAATTCTATCATTATTTATTCACCCTCATTTTGTTCCAAACCTGTGTGTCTTTATTTCTTCTGTGGAACATGAAGATATTTTGAAAAATGCCTCAGTGTTTTTGTCCATATAATGGAAGTCATTGGCCACCAAAACTGCTTTGTTGCCATCATTCTTCAAAATATCTTCTTTTGTAAATGATGACTGAACATTCCATTTTTGGGTGAACTATCCCTTATCCCTGTTTTACTTTCATTAATAGTTTCTATCTATCTATCTATCTATCTATCTATCTATCTATCTATCTATCTATCACATTTTATTAATTATCCATTCCTATATATCATATATTTCTAGTTTTTCCATTATTGCGGCAACACTGATTCTCCACCACAAATATTACTCTCTGGGCACCTTTGGTATACTATTTTAAAAACACTCACATATATTGTATGCAACATGGGATGTCTGTCTGCCTTGATTCTGTCTACACTGTCTAGTATTTTATTTTATATTTTTTTAAATGGAGTCTTTATTCTGAACTCTCACTGGTGCACAATCCAGGGCCAAACAACCAAGACAACCTTTCCCACACACACACTCTGAACCATTTAACAACGCAAACTTCCATGTTAACTCTATGGCTAAAGCGCCAGGCTAGCTGTCAGCATGCAGTATGCAGGGAGAACGGTAATGGCCACCCGTGCAGCATCAGCCCAGGGAAGCTATGACTTAAACGATAGTGTAAGTCACTCCAGTCTGAATGAGGGTAAAATGCCCTCTGATGTGTGCGAGTTAATGGCTCATGGGGGATCATAGTGCCCTCGACTTGACAAATGGCAAATGTCAGAGCACTATTCTCCTGGTGGGCATAATTTTATTAAGTGCAAATATCACTGTGCTCCTTAGGAGACGTTTTGAAAGGTTAGACCAACAGCTGTAACAGTTTCATGTATATTAGCAAAGATTTTACAGTTGAGGAGCCCCGCATTGATAGATACAGTCACTCAAGCATGCTAAGAGAAGCCCCTTAGTAAATGCAATAAGTGCCTTCATCTGGGTTCAAATCATGTTTATTTAAAAGCTCAGACCCATATTTAATGACACAATGGCAGGCAGGTAGGCAGCAGGCCGGGAGAGGTGGCATACAGACGAAATCAAGCTCCCATTTAGTGGCCCCAGTCATTTGTTGACTCACTCATCCATGCAGGCCCTTTATATTTAATGCAGCTCTCAGGGGGGAAGGAAAGGCCCAGCGAGAAGGACTGGAATTATCAACCACAGGCCCTTCAAGGGTGCCCCAGATGCTCCGTAATTGCAATTTTACGTTTGCTCGTTGGAAAAAGAAAAGAATAAGAAGGCAGAGGCCCTGAATTACCCGCCACAAAATCAATCCCAGTAAGCATACAACAAAAATGCAGTCTGGACCAGTCCTTTATGAGCACCATTGTTAGAACGGCTACAAAATATAAATCACTACAATTTTAATTTAGGTTAGCTTTCAAGTATGAATCACAGATCAATACAATTACTTCATAACATAACACACAAATAAATATGCAGTGGTCCTACAGATGAATTTACATTACATTTTAATGAGTAGCTTTAAACAGAAGATGTCATTTTCAATACTGATTGGTGCACCGGCACACATGTTCAGAGGAGGTTTTAGCAGGCATCTGTCAGGTGTGTTTCGACTTCCCCCATTGAGGTCTTTGACAAATATTAGAAAAACCCAGCTGGCAATATGTATGGCATGTTGAAAAACATTGAGGGGCCACTGTGAGCTATCACTCTCAATGGGTCACATTTACAAGAAGTTTATTCCTGTCCAATTCACTTACGCCTCTGTGCCTCTGAGAAGAAGTGATACCATCTATTTCTGATTTGCCCTCTCTCTGTATATAAATCCCTAAAAAATAACAAGGATTTTCTTTTTCTAATTTTATTGTTATTCCTAATAGAATCCAACAAATTAATCTTGCGAAGCACAACGGTTTTCAACACTGATAATATTAAGAAATGTTTAGTGTGCACCAAATCAGCATATTAGAAGGATCATGTGATGGAGTAATAGCAGCTGAAAATCAGTTTTGCCATCACAGGAATAAATAAGAGTTAAAAAAATACATTATAAATGTATTAAATTTATTATTAATATAGAAAAGTTATTTTAAATTGTAATAATATTTGATAATATAACTATTTGTACTGTATTTTAATCAAATAAATGCAGCCTTGGTGAACATAAGAGACTTAAAAAACGTATAAATAAATAAATAAAAAACACAAACTTCTGATCCATAGTGATGGAGCAGAATGGGTTATGAGATTAATAATTGTATGTAGTATAGTAATGGTGATGCTTGCCTATAGAGTAATAGTGGTGGTCTTACATGAGTGAGGCTGGGGGATAGAGCAGGACTGTGCTGAGGGCTTCTTCTCACACTTCCCACATCAGTCAGTCGGTGTTGGGAATCGTCCCATCTTCCATAGGCCAGGTCAATCCCTCCCAGGAAAGCGAGTGACTGGTCAATCACTACCAACTTCTCATGGTGAGCCCAGAGCAATGCTGTGGAGGGCATGTGATCAGGGTGTCGGATGACCTGTCAGTCAATAGAGATGGGCAGCTCGTCAGTTTCCTTTTCTCAACTGCACAAGACATTGGGCAATTATTTACTTAAGAACAATGAAGACTGAGGTTCTGTTCAGAATATCACAATTTTACAGTTGTCACACTGTTTCTTGTATGTTTGTTGTGCACAATATACTATTTATACACTACAGTTCCCACAAGAAATTAATACTTTTATTTAGCAAGGATGCTTTAAATTAATCAAAAGTGACAGTAAAGACATTTACAATGTTACAAAAGATTTCTATTTCAAATAAATGCTGCTCCTTTAAACTTTATGTTCATTAAAGATTCATGAAAACAAATGCATCGGGGTTTCCACATATTTCGCAGCACAACCGTTTTCAATGTTGATAATAATAATAAATGTTTCTTGAGCACCAATTAAGCATATATTAGACTGATTTCTGAAGGATCATGTGACACTGAAGACTGAAGTAACGGCTGCTGAAAATCCAGCTTTGCCATCACAGGAAGAAATTACATCTTAAAATATATTAAAATAGAAAACAGTACTTTTAATTTGTAACAATATTTCACAATATTATGGTTTTAACTGTTTGATCAAATAAATTCAGACTTGGTGAGCAAAAGAGATTTCTTTCAAATACATTTTAAAAATCATTCCGACCCCAAACTTTCGAACGGTACATGAAATACCCACATAAAGTATTACATGTGCCAAAATATGCAATATACAACCAGAACATATGAATATAAGGATAACCTGAAAGATTTTACAAGACCCAATTTGACAAACTCTTTTGCCAATTGACCAAATATCCCAAATATCAGTTAAAGAAATACAGTGGGCCATTGGCAAAAAATAACACCACAATGTAGATGGTGTCAACCTTTGTGTGAAACAGCTGCGTCTCCACCAGCTATGGCGAAGCCTCCGGAGGACGCCGCCCCTGGCAGGTGTTTCTACACCAGAAGGGCCCAGGAATACCTCCACCCAGCTGCTTTGCCGCACACATCCTTGGGGTGTGGATCCCAAGACACTTCCCAGTGTCACTCCTCTGCCTAGACTCAACCAGCGCTCCAATAAGATAATGTGACAGCACGTCAATCACACACCGGCCTGGGGTGCTACGGTGATGAATACTGCAACGCTATGGTGCCACAGAAGCTCTGTGGCACCAGGGGAGAAAGCAGACTCGCAGCCTCAGGCTCTTATGGAGAAGATCGGCAAGGAAGAACCTGACCATCTCCAGACACGATCCGTAGGGTTCCCAACACAGCGATCCCCCTCATTCTACTACAGAGAATTTTGGCAGTGTCCAAACATGATCTAAGTAACATGCTATTCTTGTGTCCGGAGGTAGTGGGCACGCTGGGTACTCTCGTGCTTTCTATGATTTGTTTTGATTGAACCTTAGTTCTTGGAGAGATATGAGTAGACGTAAGAATGAAAAGCTGATTTGGAGAGGCAGGTCCCCTCTGTAATACTGACATTTCTGGACAAGATTCTGCTTTTGACAATGTTTGACATACTGATCGACTCACCCTGATGTTAGGATGAAGTCCCATCAGGGTCTTCTTCGTGTACTCGCTGTTGAGACCCATCACTACCTCGACTTCTTTGAAGAGCAGGACAAATATCTTCACTCCTTGTTGCTGAGTTGACAAAAGACAAAATATTGTTAAACAACTTTTGGACTGGGAACACCAAAAAGAACTGGGTGAACTGTGAGGTGCAACATAATATATGGATGTGAGATGTAAAATTAAACTGGCTGAAGTCCAGATTTGAGCAGGTGTTCAGACTCACTGCTTTCCGCTTGAGGACATGGTCTAATCTCCACATGTTCCCGTCTACTACTGGTCGTTTGAGGAAGATTTCTGGGCTTAACCTGAGGGCCATATCAAACCCAATCAATGCTCTGACAACTTTCATTCTTTATTTCTGTTATATTAAAGGGATAGTTTACCCAAAAATGGATTTATGTCACAATTCATTCAGCCTCATGTTGTTCCAAACATGTATGGCTCTCTTTATTCTACCAAAAACAAAAGGTGAATTTTTAAAGAACATCCTGGGCAATCTTTTCAAAATTCTCCTCCACAGAAAGAAAGTCACACAGTTTAGAACAACAGGGTGAGTAAATAATGACAGAAATGTCAGTTGTTAATTAACTATTCCTTTAAAATATATACTTGTTTGGTTCAGTGGGTATTGTTAAAATGATTAGCCAATGAGACCACAGTACTACAAAACCATTTATATATTCTTCTCCTTTTGTAAAACATCTCAAATCACATTGCCATGACAAAAAATAGCAATGGAAAATGGTGCATTAAAAGGTGCGACATAAGCTCTCACAGAATTGTAAAAGCTAGGCACATGGGGAGTAATTGAAACTGATTTTAATCTGTACCACCAGGCTGTGATGAAGATTTCCTCCTTTGCTTCTTCCAGGGCATCAGCTATGGCATCAAAGTATCCAGCTGCGTTGACAAACCTTCAAAAGTAGCACAGGGCGCTTCATTTAAGAACTGTGTCAGGGAACTTCACAGAGATTTAAGAGAAAATGTTCTGGTAAGTGTTGCTCACATGTTGACATAAAAAGAACAAAGAATGAGGGACTAGCTGAATTTCTGAGATTACTGTAATACTTTAAATTAAATAAAAAAATATTGTCCAATTTAAATATATTTAGAAATAATGAATTACGTCTTCTATTGTTTTCATTGGAGTATCATAATATATTTAAATAATTCATGTGGCAGCATAATTTCTCACCATTTTGATGTAGTGTTTTCTCTAACAGGTGTGAAAGACCCATGGCGGTTTTCCCTCAGAAAGTCCTGTCCAAATATTTGAGAAAACTCATCTATGGAGTGCCCCCACCAATGAGCCTGCCTATATGTGGAGCACTTGATAGTAAGTGCCCTGTCCAAAACAAAAATGCTAATTTAATACGTGTTTTAGTCATTGCAAAAATAAATAAATAAATAAATAAAATGCTTTTAGAGAATACTGAGAATACACACACACACACACACACACACACACACATATATGTATATATATATATATATATATTAATATATTTATATAAAGCTTTTGAAAGCATGCTCATATATAAAACACATTATTCTCAACCTGCCTGCAAAGATTCTCAATTGTGACTCCATGCCTGACTCTGGTCTCTCGGGTCCCTATTTTGATGTGAAATCCCTTATCGTATAGAATCACGGTGCCTACTTGGCCATCCTCTGGCCTCATGTAGAGAACAAAGGAGTCCTTTACCACCAGCCATCTGAAACATGAAGCAGTCACCACATGAGAGCTGAAACAAGGGGGAGAGTCATTTTATCAGCTGTGGGAAAACATCATAATAACCTAAATAAGTAAACAACCGCAACAGAAGACATGCCACGACCCAAAAGCTCAGCAAGGCCGCAATCCAAGGAGCAAAATTCAATTGGGGCTAAATCTTTCAGTGTTTGCTTTTAAGAGCCATGTGAATTATGTAAGTGTAATGTTACTGTAGCTGCTTGTCAAAGAAAAACAATAACACTCCTGTCGGCACAGATGAAGATAGTTCAACATCAGCATCTGTTATTCACCAATATTAATTTCAGGGCTTGGTGTTCTTACTTGTGAAACCATGAGACAAAGGTCACGCACTACTGATTGAAGTGTTTTTCTCAGAAAGATATTATGTCCTCACATTGTGAAAGGTGAAAAATAAAAATGACGGTTTTCATTACAGTATCATGATTTCCTGAGTGTAACATGTAAAACAGCTCTCACCTTTTGGACCACCGGTAACAGACGCTGTTGGATCCGCACCAGTAACATACAGGGAATGTGTTTCCTCCTGATTTCTTTAAGATCAGACCTTCACTTTTATCAAGGCAAATGAACATATAAATTAACAAATACAGATCAGGCCAAGGATCTTTTTATTGTATTTCATGGTATTATGTACATGCTTACATTCCTTTTGGTCCGAGATCCTGAATAAATGAGATTTGACTCACTTCCAGAAATTCAAGCTGAAATAAAATTCAATTAGCATCAATAAGCCTCAATCCAGCTTTATGGCAAATGTATATGAGCCATACACCAGTTGCTTTCAAAATATCATTATATAAGTTCTTTGCATGGTTCTTTGAAACATTTTAGTTATGATGACTAAAATTAAGTACAAATTGGAATCTGCTTTGTACAGTCCTGTTCTACCTTAATAATTAGCCAGGGAAGTGTGAGGTGAAAACTGAGGCAGGGGGCGAATGTTTCCGGGTACAGGTTCTCTTTAATTAGCCCTGCAAACGAATGCTAATTATGTGACTGTCAGAGAATTAGCCTATGAAGCACTAAGCTAAGTGTGGAATCACCTCTCAGAGGCTTTCTCTACAAAAGAGCCTATTTTAATGAGTGGGGACACAGCAGGTAGAGTTCCTTCCAGAACTTTCATTCTGCCATCATGTGACACAGTGGTAACAGAACTTATTTTTTTTTTATCATTGTCTATTGCTAGACAATAATACTGCACAGATAGATGATATTAGTAAAATGTTTGAGTAAAAATTGGTTATACAGTCATTATATTCTCATTATACACTAACAGAAAGTACCATAGTATTATGCTATTTTGGGCATGGTAACATGATAATAATACTATTCTTTAATGCTCTTTGATCATTCAGTAATGCCATTGTATTACCATCACATGGTACTGCAACAGTACTTTTTGTAAGGGCACGGACAAGGAAAAATGTTTGAGCTGTGACTTACTGTTGCAGGATGTGTCCTGTATAAAGGCCTTTTCAATATATTCCTCAGAAAGTCCTCAAGTTGCAGCTGTTTGAACAAAATGAAGATTGAAAAACTGAAATAAACATGTTTAAATATAATTACAGCAATTATAGCATAAATTAGTTATATATACAGTGCCGTGAAAAGGTTTTTGCCCCCTTCCTGTTTTTTAAATTTTTTGCATATTTGTCACACTTAAAAGATTCAGATCATCAAACCAATTTTAATATTACGCAAAGATAATGCAAGTAAATACAAAATGCAGTTTTTAAATGATAATTTCATTTATTAAGGGAAAAAAGCTGTCCAAACCTGCCTGGC
>NW_015637147.1:172315-195482 GCF_001515625.1 Sinocyclocheilus rhinocerous
GTGTGGCTAGTGAAATTTAACTCAGCTTTCTAAAATAATGTGCTTAATCACAGTTCTTTCATGATTTAAGAGGAGGGGCAAATAATTTTTCACGTAGGGCCAGGTAGGTTTGGACAGCTTTTTTCCCTTAATAAATTAAATCATAATTTCAAAACTGCAGTTTATATTTACTCAGGTTATCTTTGTGTAATATTAAAATTTGTTTGATGATCTGAATCTTTTAAGTGTGACAAATATGCAAACAATTAAAAAAACAGGAAGGGGGCAAAAACTTTTTCACACCACTGTATATATATATATTTACGTATGTGTATATAGTATAGCAATATAGAGTGAACTGAAAATAATAGATGTAACTTTTCTGCTGATGAGCTGCTCCTCCTTGACGAGGGCATCAGGTCGTCGTGGTAACGCTGGGACGTGTTCTCCATGAAACAGTTTACGGCCTTTGAATGACCTCCTTTTGACTGAGTGACTGTCAAAAAGAGGAAACCTAACTGTTAATATTTAATCATTCATAAGATTGGGGTTGTGTGTCCATGAAAGCACCTCTGATTTGATTAACTGAGAGGTAACAGTGCAGTGAGGCTGAGAAAAGGGTTTTTCGTAGGGTTCAGGGGCGCTAACGAGAATACATCTGGGACAAATTGAGTACACCCAATTGAAAAATGAAAACACTCAAAAAGCAATGGGGTGAATTGTGTTTTCAAGACTTGTGGCATGTTTGTGAGAGAATGTATGCATATAGAGATGAAATTAGTCCAGCACATCTTACATTCGGCTTGGCAGGGGGATTTTTAAGAGGGCCCTGAATTTGAGCAGCTCCTGATGAAGTGCCTGGAAGTGCTTAAAACGACGCTTGATTTTCCACTTGAAATCTCCATGGCTCAACTCTATTGTATACAGGTTGGGATTCAGCACCTTTGAATGGATCATTTCAAGAAACAAGAACTGATTGAATGTTTTTACACATATCTAATTATGAGACATGGTACGGTAACACTTTATAATAACTTTCATTAATAAATAATTAACAAACATTAGATAATTCTTCGCAGATCATTTGTTAATATATATTTAAATAGCTAGAAATGTGGTATACTGTGATTGTTAATGTTTACTAATAAATGTATAAAAAAAAATACCCAATCATTAACAGTTCATTATTTCATGTAAATTAAAATGCTTACAAATGTCATTAAACTTTCATATGATCTTCAATATGACTTTCATATGATATGATTTCAAATTCGTATAATCATGCACTTCTTGAAAATCTACAAATGACTTTAACAGATGTTATATAATGATTAAACACTTTGGCTGTTATCGAGGTGTGATAAGGGTAAGATTAGTGACAGGTTTGTGGTATGGGTAGGTTTAAGGGTTGGTTAGGGGTCAGAAGTGTACAGGGGTCAGTTTGTTTACTATAAGGGAACACAGTTCAATCTGTTGATATTACATTGTTTTGATAAATAAACAAATAATGTATTTTCTTGAAAAAAACGTATTGGTTTTCTCCTGTTGATGTATGATTCAAGGAATACCCTATTTAATGTTATAAAGTAGTGTACTAATATAAGTGTTGAGGCAATAAAAGCATGTATGGCACCCAAATTACAGTTTGTGTAATGTCTGTGTTTAGCTAAACTTAACAAACCACCCTTTACACAAACCTTGTTACAGCAGCTAAGAGTCCAATGCCCATAAAGATACTAATGATTAGTAAACGTTTATAAACATTTACAGATGATGAATAGTTTGAACTTTACATTGTGTACTGCAAAAACATGAGCAAATGATTAAAGGGGTCATATGATGCTTTTTTAAAGATCATTATTTTGTGTATTTGGTGTAACAGAATATATAAATAATGATCTGTTAATCATTAGGTAATGTTTAAGAAGTATATTAGTAAACATCAAAAAGCATATTATCTCATATTTCTAGATATTTGAATGTATAATAACTAATGAGCTGTTAAGCATTATATAATATTGTTAATAATTGTTAAAGGGGTCATATGATGCGATTTCAATTTTTCCTTTCTAAGCGTTGTGAAAGCGAAAACTGCTTTGTTTGGCCTTCCAAGAGTATGATATCCACTTCGTCATGCCTGGAGCTGATCCTTGCTGGTCGCTGACCAGAAAGGGTGACAGACATTGATTTTTTTGCAATCTGACGATACATGTAATGATGAAAGAAAGGAAAGGTCAGGGTCAAATGGCATGAAAGTGAGGAAATGGCTGGATATCACGCAATGTCATGGGCCACAAACCTTTTCTGCAACTAAACAACGCAAGAAACGCATTTTATTAACTTTATGACTGTTGGTGAAAACAGCTGTGTTATGTGAGAGTGCATTAATTTATTTTTAAATTTGAAAAACAGTTTGTAAATTATTGAAATATGCATAACATTGCAACAAATCTGTTACTTTTGATTTACTTTTTAAGAAAAATGTTCTGAATAAATTAAATGTAAATAATGTTTTATGTGTGTGTGTATAATTTATTTACATTTCACTGTACTTATTTTATGCCTACTTCAAAATTATACTTATGAATATTTATCCTTTTTTTCATTCCAATTTGTGTCTAAGTGAAAGAGTATTTTGTGCTTTATTTCACCTGTCATTGCTCCAGTAAGACTGAGAATCTTCCTAATGGCCACGGCAAGGGGCCACCGGCTGCAAGGAGGGGGCCGAGTCAAACACACTTGTGATTTCCTCTCCCAAAAGCACCTTAACATTGGCAAGATAAACGTGGACAGTGGGCAAAGGTGTTACTCCTTTACCTAGAACAGGTATTACAGACAAATCATTACATTTATCTTGACGCCAGTCTTATGAGACAACTCATTTTCAATTTCAATATGCTAAATGCTACTATAAAAATATTTTTATTATTATTATATTACTATTATTAAAATATTTTAATGTAACTTTTTAAATTATATTGTTTTAATAATGTCATTATAATATATGTTGTAATGGATTTTAGACACCTATAATTTTTTTAATGCTCCACAAACAGTTGACCTTTAGTGATATATTTGTTAATTGTAATACATCTATTAAATACTGGCATTGCTCACTGTAAAAAAAAAAAAAACTTTAGTCTGACTTGGGAGGGGCTATCAGACTCAGATTATCAGATTATGAATGACAAAATAACCTTATATAATTCATACTATACATGGTTAAATGCATAGTACATAAGTACATAGTGTATGAGGGCATAGTGTATAGTGCGTCATTTGGGACGCAAATTTAATTTTCTGTAAAGCTGCTTTGCAGCGATTTGTATCGTGAAAAGCGCTATACAAATAAACTTAAATTGAATTGATAAATTCCTCAATACCAACAGCTGAACTTACTTTTAATCAACACAATCATTCATTCGGTCTGAGATCAACAGAGAAAGACACTGTGTTATTGTCTGCTCAAAATGTTAACAATTAAAAGACAGTATTTTCATAATATGAGCTTTGCACCCAAATCTTTGTGCATCTATGTCGTCATTCAGTTAATATAATAAAGCTTCTGTAAAGTATACGCAATACTCTTGATATGAGAAACACACAGGACAACGAGTTTACTGGATTAGATTGGATCTGTGGGGGATCCAAATTCATACCTTTATTTAGGCCGCAAATTGTTCATGATAATCATGTGTGTGACAACTGCAATGTAAATAAGGTTATTAGTTTGTGGAGTAATTAGTCAGGATGTGAGTCTATGACAGTACAAACAGGACAGAGGCAATTCATTAAGCAGGTAATAGAGCACATTATTGTGCAAATGTTCTGCATCAGACTAAATCAATCACCACTATAACTGCACATTCTTTCATTAAAGTGAATTACTAAGCTGGAAGAGGGGAAAAGATCAGAGCTTGGAACAGCAGGAAGGCAAACTAAGAAAATATAGATAGTTCTTACCTCATTTTGAAGCCCATGGAGGAAGAACGCTTCTCCTGACTCTCCTAAGAGACAGGAGATTGCAACAGGTTGTCACTACTCTGCTTCTAAACTCAGTCTTAATCTCTGTGGTAACTCAGATAACTGATTTCTGTTAACTTGAGGAGTTTCAGGGCTGTTACCCTCTTTGAAATATGTCAGCAATATGACTGGACAGTTCCATCCACGGCTCTTACAATGTATCATCACACCATAGGGGAACAAGGGAACGGTTTCACTGCACGCTCAAAGCCTCTATTGATAGTGCAAAGCTCTGCCACTGGTGCGAGTGTTTGAAATGTCTGTACCAGGAGTCAGACAGCTACAGCTAATCTCTGTGATGTCATCCCTCATGAGATGGGGACTGGTGGAGGACTGGCCACAGTGGTATTTGTGTTGCTGAGTGAGTAGTGACGTGTCAGCGGTTCAAAATGAGAGACAATCATCATTATGACACGTTGTCACTATTGTAGCTGAAATCTAAACTACCTCAGAGCTTGTGTGTTCAGGGTGTATTTTACAGGTAAACACAACAGGATGAACAATATAAAACTGCACGTTACTCAAGATTAAGCCTAAGTTTGTGGCCTTTATCCAATTATAAAGCCAAATATGCAAATAAAACTGAACATGTTTAGATATACAATGCAACACAATTTTCATAGGTTTGAAATCTGATTGTATGACTCACATGGTTACATTATTATATTGCATATGGTTCTTAAAGGAATAGTTCATCCTAAAATGAAAATTTGCTGAAAATGTACTCACCCTCAGGCCATGCAAGAATGAGTTTTTCATCAGATTTGGAGAAATTTTGCATTACATCACTTGGTCACCAAAGAATCTTCAGCAGTGAATGGGTGCCGTCAGAATGAGAGTCCAAACAGCTGATAAAAACATCACAGTAATCTACAAGTAATCCACATGGCTCCAATCAATTAAGGTCTTGTGAAGTGAAAAGCTGTGTGCAATAATCAAATCCATAATTAAACCATTGCTCCCAGCTAAAATACGACTCTTCTATCCATAATATTGCTTTCTCCAGTGAAAAAGTTGTCTTGTCTGAATTAGGATAGAAATGTGCACAGATCAAATCTAAACAAGATCTAAACAAAGTTGTAAACAAATATGTTGGTGGGCAACAGGAGACAAGACTTTTTCACTAGAGGAAACATATTAATGATTATGTGCCTTAATGATCGATTTGTTTCTTACAAACATGCAGCTTTTCACTTCACTTAAGATGTTAATTGATGGACTGGAGTCAAGTCTGTTTGGACTCAGATTACTCTGTTACGATGAAGAAACAAACTGCATCTTGGATAGCCTGAGGGTAAGTACATTTTCAGCAAATTTTCATATTTGGGTGACCTATTCCTTTAATAGTACTTTATAGTCCTTTATTCCTCCCAATAGTACACTTTATAGTTTTAATCTGAGTTTGGACTCAGATTACTCTGTTACGATGAAGAAACAAACTGCATCTTGGATAGCCTGAGGGTAAGTACATTTTCAGCAAATTTTCATATTTGGGTGACCTATTCCTTTAATAGTACTTTATAGTCCTTTATTCCTCCCAATAGTACACTTTATAGTGACACCTCTTGGTGTGGATGCATGTAGTTTGTTTACTTACAGCCGCCCCTTCAATAATGTTTATCTTTTCACCTTTTTAATGGCTATTTGCCAGACTGGGTGCACTGTCACATTTAATCTATCCACTCCTTCAGTTTGGATTGTTGGATCACATACATGCTGTTCCACCATGTCACTCTATGCTGTTGATTTGGGTTCAGATGTTTATATAAAGTTGACATATAATTAGCATTTACATTATGCATATTGCGAACAATTATTCATCAGTTTAATATGATATATCTAGACATTTTGTCTAGTTTTAATGTTCTTTCTCTTTTATTTTATTTTATTTTATTCATTCATTCATTTATTTTTTGGCCAAAAATACCTGGGTCTTAATCCATTTTAGATGAAGTATACAATATCGCTCTGTTTCACTGCTTGACATTTCATGTCATGTAGCCGTCTACTGTGTAGCATTCATTTGTTTGTGCGAGTCCTAGCATTATATCCACTTGGCTGGCTCAGGTCACGTGACGTCACAGTATATTCTTCTCCGCGCGCTAGCAGGAAGTACAAGCAAGAGGCTCATACAGGGATCAGCCATGGTTTAGCCACGCATTAAGCCTTTATTTTCACATTCGTGTGGTTTAGCGATATCTGCATCGTATTTATTTGACACCGGTGATTTAAAGCTTGTATTGCTCGTCTTCGACATATTGTAAATCGTCCTCTTCGGCGGGCAGACATTTATTGACGTCAGTGCACGTTTATACCATTATTATTTGTGAATCATGTTTTGACGATCGTCATTCTCGCGCGAGCAGACAACGTAGAAAGTGTGAATGGTTTCGTATCCTTTGCTCGCTTTGACAGCTGGTTGCTATGCATTGCCTGCATCTGTGTGTACAGCCATGCAGCAAAGCATGCAACTGTGCTGAGATGTCACGCTGTCTCTTCTAACAGATCTCTGTAGTGCATACAGTAGGTATGTTCAGTCCATGCGCCCATCTTCGCTTCTTATTTTTGGAGTGTTAGTTTGCTATTTTTACCTTCCACTTGCTTTCATTGTTCTGCATCACAGTGGTGGGTCAGAATGAACAGAAATCACATGAAAGATGCTGCTTTCTGAGCCTTACTGGGATCATCACATCCCCCTGCCAAAACTGGGACCTGTGCACTCCCGGCTGGTCACTGCCTTTGTTGCCCTGATCTGTTTCATAAACGGCTATGATGGGGACTTTGTCTTTGATGATTCAGAAGCCATCATCAATAACAAGGTATCACCCTCAACCCTGGTTATTTATTGATTTATTTGTTCAGTTGTTTATTATATAAGTAATAGTTTACCTAAAATCAAAATTCTGACATAATTTGCCTTCATGTCATTTCAAACCCATGAATCATACATGCAGTACATTTAGTTTTCCATACAGTGACAATGGAGGATGGGGACCGTGGCCGTGGTCACCATTCAGTTTCATTGTATGAAAAAAGCAGCTTTGACATTCTGTTTGTGTAAATGATGATTGAATTTCTTTTTTGGATAAACTATCCATTTAAACATGTACAGTGGGTACGGAAAGTATTCAGACCCCCTTAAATTTTTCACTCTTTGTTATATTGCAGCCATTTGCTAAAATCATTTAAGTTAATTTTTTTTCCTCATTAATGTACACACAGCACCCCATATTGACAGAAAAACACAGAATTGTTGACATTTTTGCAGATTTATTAAAAAAGAAAAACTGAAACATCACATGGTCCTAAGTATTCAGACCATTTGCTGTGACACTCATATATTTAACTCAGGCGCTGTCCATTTCTTCTGATCATCCTTGAGATGGTTCTACACCTTCATTTGAATCCAGCTGTGTTTGATTATACTGATTGAACTTGATTAGGAAAGCCACACACCTGCCTATATAAGACCTTACAGCTCACAGTGCATGTCAGAGCAAATGAGAATCATGAGGTCAAAGGAACTGCCTGAAGAGCTCAGAGACAGAATTGTGGCAAGGCACAGATCTGACCAAGGTTACAAAAAAATTTCTGCTGCACTTAAGGTTCCTAAGAGCACAGTGGCCTCCATAATCCTTAAATGGAAGACGTTTGAGACGACCAGAACCCTTCCTAGAGCTGGCCATCCGGCCAAACTGAGCTATCGGGGGAGAAGAGCCTTGGTGAGAGAGGTAAAGAAGAACCCAAAGATCACTGTGGCTGAGCTCCAGAGATGCAGTCGGGAGATGGGAGAAAGTTGTAGAAAGTCAACCATCACTGCAGCCCTCCACCAGTCGGGGCTTTATGGCAGAGTGGCCCGACGGAAGCCTCTCCTCAGTGCAAGACACATGAAAACCCGCATGGAGTTTGCTAAAAAACACCCGAAGGACTCCAAGATGGTGAGAAATAAGATCCTCTGGTCTGATGAGACCAAGATAGAACTTTTTGGCCTTAATTCTAAGCGGTATGTGTGGAGAAAACCAGGCACTGCTCATCACCTGTCCAATACAGTCCCAAAAGTGAAGCATGGTGGTGGCAGCATCATGCTGTGGGGGTGTTTTTCAGCTGCAGGGACAGGACGACTGGTTGCAATCGAGGGAAAGATGAATGCGGCCAAGTACAGGGATATCCTGGACGAAAACCTTCTCCAGAGTGCTCAAGACCTCAGACTGGGCCGAAGGTTTACCTTCCAACAAGACAATGACCCTAAGCACACAGCTAAAATAACGAAGGAATGGCTTCACAACAACTCTGTGACTGTTCTTGAATGGCCCAGCCAGAGCCCTGACTTAAACCCAATTGAGCATCTCTGGAGAGACCTAAAAATGGCTGTCCACCAACGTTTACCATCCAACCTGACAGAACTGGAGAGGATCTGCAAGGAGGAATGGCAGAGGATCCCCAAATCCAGGTGTGAAAAACTTGTTGCATCTTTCCCAAAAAGACTCATGGCTGTATTAGATCAAAAGGATGCTTCTACTAAATACTGAGCAAAGGGTCTGAATACTTAGGACCATATGATATTTCAGTTTTTCTTTTTTAATAAATCTGCAAAAATGTCAACAATTCTGTGTTTTTCTGTCAATATGGGATGCTGTGTGTACATTAATGAGGAAAAAAAATTAACTTAAATGATTTTAGCAAATGGCTGCAATATAACAAAGAGTGAAAAATGTAAGGGGGTCTGAATACTTTCCGTACCCACTGTATATATAATAAAACATGTCACTCTATGCTGTTGATTTGGGTTCAGATGTTTATATAAAGTTGACATATAATTAGCATTTACATTATGCATATTGCGAACAATTATTCATCAGTTTAATATGATATATCTAGACATTTTGTCTAGTTTTAATGTTCTTTCTCTTTTATTTTATTTTATTTTATTCATTCATTCATTTATTTTTTGGCCAAAAATACCTGGGTCTTAATCCATTTTAGATGAAGTATACAATATCGCTCTGTTTCACTGCTTGACATTTCATGTCATGTAGCCGTCTACTGTGTAGCATTCATTTGTTTGTGCGAGTCCTAGCATTATATCCACTTGGCTGGCTCAGGTCACGTGACGTCACACAGTCTATTCTTCTCCGCGCGCTAGCAGGAAGTACAAGCAAGAGGCTCATACAGGGATCAGCCATGGTTTAGCCACGCATTAAGCCTTTATTTTCACATTCGTGTGGTTTAGCGATATCTGCATCGTATTTATTTGACACCGGTGATTTAAAGCTTGTATTGCTCGTCTTCGACATATTGTAAATCGTCCTCTTCGGCGGGCAGACATTTATTGACGTCAGTGCACGTTTATACCATTATTATTTGTGAATCATGTTTTGACGATCGTCATTCTCGCGCGAGCAGACAACGTAGAAAGTGTGAATGGTTTCGTATCCTTTGCTCGCTTTGACAGCTGGTTGCTATGCATTGCCTGCATCTGTGTGTACAGCCATGCAGCAAAGCATGCAACTGTGCTGAGATGTCACGCTGTCTCTTCTAACAGATCTCTGTAGTGCATACAGTAGGTATGTTCAGTCCATGCGCCCATCTTCGCTTCTTATTTTTGGAGTGTTAGTTTGCTATTTTTACCTTCCACTTGCTTTCATTGTTCTGCATCACAGTGGTGGGTCAGAATGAACAGAAATCACATGAAAGATGCTGCTTTCTGAGCCTTACTGGGATCATCACATCCCCCTGCCAAAACTGGGACCTGTGCACTCCCGGCTGGTCACTGCCTTTGTTGCCCTGATCTGTTTCATAAACGGCTATGATGGGGACTTTGTCTTTGATGATTCAGAAGCCATCATCAATAACAAGGTATCACCCTCAACCCTGGTTATTTATTGATTTATTTGTTCAGTTGTTTATTATATAAGTAATAGTTTACCTAAAATCAAAATTCTGACATAATTTGCCTTCATGTCATTTCAAACCCATGAATCATACATGCAGTACATTTAGTTTTCCATACAGTGACAATGGAGGATGGGGACCGTGGCCGTGGTCACCATTCAGTTTCATTGTATGAAAAAAGCAGCTTTGACATTCTGTTTGTGTAAATGATGATTGAATTTCTTTTTTGGATAAACTATCCATTTAAACATGTACAGTGGGTACGGAAAGTATTCAGACCCCCTTAAATTTTTCACTCTTTGTTATATTGCAGCCATTTGCTAAAATCATTTAAGTTAATTTTTTTTCCTCATTAATGTACACACAGCACCCCATATTGACAGAAAAACACAGAATTGTTGACATTTTTGCAAATTTATTAAAAAAGAAAAACTGAAAAATGCTCAGTATTTAGTAGAAGCACCCTTTTGATCTAATACAGCCACGAGTCTTTTTGGGAAAGATGCAACAAGTCTTTCACACCTGGATTTGGGGATCCTCCGCCATTCCTCCTAAATTTAAGGGGGTCTGAATACTTTCCGTACCCACTGTATATTGTTGTAATGGTCAGTTGTGATTTCAACACAAAACATGTCATTACCTTAATAGTATATGATATTTGAGGACTTTTTGCAGTGTTTACTTTATATACATTGTCTTATATTTGTACTTTTATATTCATTTGTATTATAGCCTTATGTTTTGTGCTTTTACTGTTGTTTTCTCTCTCTCTCTCTCTCATATATATATATATATATAAAATAGCAAATTTTTTAATGCAAACCTATGTGATTTCTACACTTCGTAGGATTTGAATCCTGACACTCCTCTGAGTAACATCTGGAAAAATGACTTTTGGGGAAGTAACCTAAGTAGCAACTCCAGTCACAAATCCTACCGGCCGCTGACCGTCCTGACCTTCAGGTACGTTCACCATAAAGACAAACGAGTCTTTCAATTACTGCTGGGTGACTGATGATTAACACAAGGTAATAGTCCAACCTGCTTATAGTGAATATTGTCAAACCTATTTGCATGTATTAGATGTGTGGACTTGTAATTTTATTCTCAGTGGGAAATCAAAAGAGGTCCCCCGAGTGCTTCCTCACCGAATGCCACAATAATTGACATTAAAATTGGATGCATATATTGCCTTTTTTCAAACTCGTTTTAGTATTGTCTTTGGCATTTGACTGCCACTGAGGAATCTATATAGGGGGCATAATTCATGTCCTGCATGCTGCTAATGAGAATGACATCGTTTTGCATCAGTAATGGCCCGTTAGACCAACTCAACCATAAAAGTTACTCTACAATGCTGTGATGCCATCGCATCTCCGATGTTTTATGTTTCAGAAATATACAAAACTTTTGTGATCATTGCACAAGTCAAAAGTTAGTTTTAATCATTGCAATTTGTGGCTTTTACTTATTTTCCCAGGATCAACTACCTCTTGGCTGGTGGACTGCATCCGATTGGCTTCCACGTGCTCAACGTTGCCCTCCACTGTGTTATTTCTGTGTTAATGATCGATGTGTTTGCAATATTAATTGGCGGCCTGGTTCACGATGGAAGAGGGGTGAAACTCAATCTTTCTCCAAAAGCTTCCTTCCTGGCTGCACTCTTCTTTGCTGCACATCCAGTTCACACGGAAAGTGTAAGTAGAGTGGGAAGACGTGATTCAGCTGGCCGTCTCTGCCCGATAAACAATCTCTGACTACAATGCTCCATATCACAATGTTTATTGATGTTGCATGAAATATACATTACAAGGCCCGTGGAGAAGAAAGCTTCATGCAGCTGGTGTGCATCACATAGGTGGGCTCTACAGTCAGCTGTGGCTATTAACAGCTACCGAACGCTCGCTCTGACCTGCCATGGATGCGTCCGAGCACGGTAGAGTCTGCCGTAACTACTCTTTAATCAGGTTCAGAAAGACCGGCCCTGGACCTGGAGGGGGTGCAGTTCAGAGAGACCACTGACTTGGGCCTATGGGATGAATCAAAGAAGGTGGCCCCAGGACTCCAGCCAGGGCCGACTGCAGTTCTGTAATGAGTGCTGCCTCCTGCCTTCACCGTTAATTTGGCACTGCCAGAAATACAGGCAATTTCACAGATGAGAGGGCTGCGAAGGATGTTTTTATGCTGCCTGTTTTTTTGCCTTTAATGTACAAGCAGGATTTAATTTGTTTAGGTGTAAAATGTGTAGCTGCTGTTAAAAAACGAATGACCTTGGCCTGGATTTCATGGCCGTGACCTGCTTGATGATGGATGATGCTTGATGAGACAGTATCCTTTAGCTCTCCAAAAGTATTTAGTTGGAGTTGATCTTGTGAATAATCTCCTCTGTTGGCTCTCTGTCTTGTAGGTGGCTGGCATTGTTGGCAGAGCAGATTTGTTGTGTGCCCTCTTTTTTCAGCTCTCTTTTCTGGTTTACTGCAAAGCGTTTCAAGGTCAGTTGATAAACTAAAGCACTAGACTCTGATACATATTATGTTATTATGGCACTATGAAATTTAGTGCCACAAAATTTCAAAATACTTTTTCAACACCTTAAATTTGCAATCATTTACTGCCTTTATTAATCCATATGATTTGGTTTTATCTGTGGAACATAAAAGGAGAAATTGTGAAAATTGCACTGGTTGCTCTTTTAGGCTTTGCTTGGGAAGTGAGGTTTTCAGGATTCCAAAAAGGAAACAAAAGCAGCATAAAAGCATCATATAAGCGGTCCATTCAACTTGTCCACTGTATTGCAAGTCTTCTGAAGTCTTACAAAAGCTTTGAGTGAGAAATGGACTGAAATTTAAGTCATTATTCATTTTCAATGATAATTTTATGTCCAGTGGACTGTTGACCTATTCAGACAGATCATTGAAACTGATTTTGTGAACAAATCACACAGACCATTTTTGTGAAATGGATCCACCAAGTCATTGAAAAGATCATACTGATTAGTTCATAAACTGTATGGACTTCTTTAAGGATACTTTTATGGTTGCTTTATTTGCTGAAGCTTAAAATCTTACCTTGCTTGAAGACATAAAATCTTCTCATCTCGCTTGAGGACTCATTTGTTATAATTGCATAGATAAGAAAGCAAGTCTTGCAAGTTTGTATGTGAATAAATAATGACAGTTGTTAAATAATGACAGTTGGTAAATGAATCCTTTACAGACACTGCATGTTAGAATCTCTTTATCTCTTACTTTGTATCAAGCATATGGTTTAATATAGAGACTCATTAATTTCTCTCTGTAGGTGGTGATAAAAAGTTCTCTGTGTTGTGGATATTTAGCAGCATTCTTCTTTGTGCTGTAGCCATGCTCTGCAAGGAGCAAGGCATTACGGTTTTGGTGAGTGAAATTATGTATCCATTTGAGAGAGTTGCAGGCATATATATATATATATATATGTTGGATAACCTCTCATCTATTTTTACAATACAGAGCTTTAGTCATCCATAAAATATCCTGTTCTTCTGTGTCTGGAAGGGAGTGAATGCTGCTTTTGATATTCTCATGGTCTGTAATCTGAATATCTATGAGCTCGCTCACCGGCTGCTGTCCAGGAGAAAGTCAGCTGATGTAAGTGACTTATTCACAGGGTGTCACTCTTTTGGCCCAAACGATCTTTGGATTTGGTTTCTACTTTATTTTTTTCCACCCAGATTGGTGGGTTTGTGAGTAGCGGTTTGCTTATGAGGTTGGCTCTTCTCTTTCTTGGCGGTTCCTTTCTTTTGTACGCGAGGTGGAGAATCATGGGAACTGGGCCTCCATCTTTCACTGAGGTGGATAACCCAGCATCCTTTGCTGAAAATGTCATCTTGAGGGTAAGCAGCCCTGTCAGTCTGGGTTTTTGAATGGCCCCTTTAAAGTTTTTTTTTCCCATCTTTTTTTTGGGGGGGGCATAATATTCTTGTTATGCTGTTGATATGTATTTTTTTTTTTTTATTACTATACATTTTTATATTAATGCTTTTTGAAGTTAAGATTTATTTAGAAGCAAAAAAACTTGTTTACATGTCATTGTTCTTGTTTAATATATTATTAGTATATTCTTAATTAATAATAGTATTATAGTAATATTAAAATGTATTCATAAATTCTATTTAGAAAACTATAATATAAATAATAATATTTGTTTTTTGTTGTGGTATAAAAATTCATATCTAAAACTGAAATTTCACTGGTACTGACAACTAAAATTATGGCATTCTGCCGACCCTAGTCAAAACCGAAATAAACTCTATACTTTAAAGGGGTCATATGATGCGATTTAAAATTTTCCTTTCTCTTTGGAGTGTCACAAAAGTTGCAAAGACTAAAGTCTCAAATCCAAAGAGATATTCTTTATAAAAGTTAAGAGTCAACCACGCCTACCTAAAACGGCTCGTTCTAACACGCCCCCACATGTCTACGTCACTATGTGGGAAGATTTGCATAACGCCGCCCAAATGTTCACGCAAAGAAAGAAGGCGTAACTTTGATTCTCGCTGTAGTATTGTTGTTGCCGCCACCGCCATGTCGTGAAGGCGCTGTGTGTTTCGTTGTGAAAGCGAAACTACTTTGTTTGGTCTTCCAAAAGAGGAGTGGGGCATAGAGGAGAAACAGTAATGTACAGTATGTGGAAAAGAATGTGTTTTTTGAATCTTAAACCGCATAAACGCATTTCATTACACCAAATACACAAAATAATGTTCTTTTTAGCAGCATCAATATTTAATATAATTTTAGTAGTTATTTTTACCCCAGACTGTACCATATTTTTCACATACTCCTTAAATATTCAAGTTTTTCTGTGCTTTCTTTCTCTCTTCTCAGATCGTGAACTATAATTACTACTACTCCTTGAATGCCTGGTTGCTGCTGTGTCCCTGGTGGCTGTGTTTTGATTGGTCAATGGGCTGTGTGCCTCTGATTAAATCAGCAACTGACTGGAGGATTGTCTGGCCTCTTTTGCTGTGGTGCTGTCTGATGGGCTTGGTATACCAAGCTCTGTGCTCACAGGACAGCAATAAAAGAAGGTAAGATCAGCAAAACAAGACATGCTTTGTCTAGACATATGGAAACTGTTTTCTATTTTAATACATTTTAAAATGTCATTTATTGTATGGCATTTGGTGCTCAAGAAACCTTTTTTTTTTTTTATTAACATGTTAAAAACTGTTATGCTGCTTAAAATGTTTGTGAAATATGATGCAGCTTTTCAGGATTCATTCATGAATAGAAACTTCAAAATATCAGCAGACGTTTGAAATAGAAATCTAAAATTTCACAATGTTAAAGACTTTACTGTCACTTTTGATCAATTTAATGTGTTCTTTATGAATAAAATTATACATAAAAAAAAAGTGTATGGTAGTGCATAATATGCTCTCTGTGTTTTAAGGACTCTGACATTTGGCTTGGTACTGCTGGTGATTCCATTCTTGCCAGCCAGTAATCTGTTCTTCAGGGTGGGGTTTGTGATAGCCGAGCGGGTGCTGTACCTCTCCTCAGCGGGCTACTGCCTCATTCTGGCCTACGCTGTGGGCTACTGTAGCTGCCACTGGAAGAAACACAAGGTATGTGGCCTGTTCTACACCAATTTCCCACTTATCACCTCCTAATATTCACCATCAGACCATAATTCACTGTAACTAATGTTCCGTTGAGTTTGTGTTCACGTCTCGTGTCTGTGGGATGACCGCAGAGGCTGCTGAGAGTGGCCACGTTGACGCTGCTGTGTGTGAACGTGGCTCGCTCTGCACAGCGCAGTCAGCATTGGAGGTCTGAACAGAGTCTCTTCACCAGCGCCGTGTCTGTCTGCCCGCTCAACGCCAAGGTGAGACCGCACACCTCACTCTGTCATGCTGCAATTTAAAGGGATAGTTCACCCAAAAATTCAAATTTCCCCATTATTTACTCACCCTCCAGCCATCCTACAGTAGGTGTATATGACTTTCTCTTTCAGACGAATACAATCAGAGTTATATTAAATAATGTCCTGGCTCTTCCAAGCTATATAATGGTAGTGAATAGTGGTCAAGATTTTGAAGCAAAATAAAGTGCATAAATCCATCATAAAATGTACTCCACGCGGCTCCGGAGGGTGAATAAAGGCCTTCTGAGCAGAATTAATGCATTTGTGTACGAATAATACCAATATTTAAAACTTTCTAAACCACAACCTCTAGCTTCCGCTAACTGTCGTATGCACGTTCATGAAAGAAGGGCGTTCCAGCAGATGACGTAGGTGTAGTGTAAGCTCTGGTGAGAAGTGACGAATGTGGAAGCGTTTAAAATGTCATTTATTGTATGGCATTTGGTGCTCAAGAAACCATTTTTGTTTTTTTATTAACATGTTAAAAACTGTTATGCTGCTTCAAATGTTTGTGAAATATGATACAGCTTTTCAGGATTCATTCATGAATAGAAACTTCAAAATATCAGCAGACATTTGAAATAGAAATCTAAAATTTCGCAATGTTAAAGACTTTACTGTCAATTTTGATCAATTTAATGTGTTCTTTATGAATAAAATTATACATAAAAAAAAAAGTGTATGGTAGTGCATAATATGCCCTCTGTGTTTTAAGGACTCTGACATTTGGCTTGGTACTGCTGGTGATTCCATTCTTGCCAGCCAGTAATCTGTTCTTCAGGGTGGGGTTTGTGATAGCCGAGCGGGTGCTGTACCTCTCCTCAGCGGGCTACTGCCTCATTCTGGCCTACGCTGTGGGCTACTGTAGCTGCCACTGGAAGAAACACAAGGTATGTGGCCTGTTCTACACCAATTTCCCACTTATCACCTCCTAATATTCACCATCAGACCATAATTCACTGTAACTAATGTTCCGTTGAGTTTGTGTTCACGTCTCGTGTCTGTGGGATGACCGCAGAGGCTGCTGAGAGTGGCCACGTTGACGCTGCTGTGTGTGAACGTGGCTCGCTCTGCACAGCGCAGTCAGCATTGGAGGTCTGAACAGAGTCTCTTCACCAGCGCCGTGTCTGTCTGCCCGCTCAACGCCAAGGTGAGACCGCACACCTCACTCTGTCATGCTGCAATTTAAAGGGATAGTTCACCCAAAAATTCAAATTTCCCCATTATTTACTCACCCTCCAGCCATCCTACAGTAGGTGTATATGACTTTCTCTTTCAGACGAATACAATCAGAGTTATATTAAATAATGTCCTGGCTCTTCCAAGCTATATAATGGTAGTGAATAGTGGTCAAGATTTTGAAGCAAAATAAAGTGCATAAATCCATCATAAAATGTACTCCACGCGGCTCCGGAGGGTGAATAAAGGCCTTCTGAGCAGAATTAATGCATTTGTGTACGAATAATACCAATATTTAAAACTTTCTAAACCACAACCTCTAGCTTCCGCTAACTGTCGTATGCACGTTCATGAAAGAAGGGCGTTCCAGCAGATGACGTAGGTGTAGTGTAAGCTCTGGTGAGAAGTGACGAATGTGGAAGCGCAGAGGAGAGAGCAAAACAAAACCCCGGTCACAAATTAGAAGTACAAAATGAGGATTTGTTAAAAAAAAAAAAAAATTGTTGGAGTATTTTGATATAAGCCAAGAGGAGACTGGTTTTCCTTTGCTTGAAACAAAACTTGGTTCAAGCGAGACTAGCATATTCTTCATTTTTGGGTGAACTTGTCCCTTTAACTCCACTCCATTGGTGAAATCCATTTCCGTAACTTCAGCTTATCCATTAACACACAAAATGCCTTGAGCAAGACTCTTAACATTAGGTTTCTCTAGGGAAACTGAACCTGTAATACGCGTACTGTGAGTCAGTTTGGTTTTGACGCATCAGCTAAATGACTTGACTAAATAACAAAACATAACAGAAAAGCTAATAAAATATTTGTTCTAAATTATATTCAGTCCAGTTTTGCACACTGGACTTCATTAGCTTGATGAGCTCTCTAAATTTCTCCTTCCTTGCACAGGTGCATTATAATGTTGGCAAAAACCTTGCTGACAGAGGCAACCAGAGTGCTGCGATCAAGTACTACAGAGAGGCAGTGAGGTAAAAAAAAAAAAAAAAACCTTGATTCTGTTATATATCATTTGGCAAAAATCACTCGGTTCTTTCCAATTTCAGCACTTTAAACAGTGTAATTATGTGAAATATAAGGTAGTGTGCACTTTTTTGTTGTTGTTGTTACAGATTACACCCCAAGTACGTTCATGCCATGAACAATCTTGGCAATATATTAAAGGAAAGAAATGAGTTAAAGGAAGCTGAAGAGCTCCTGTCATCTGCGGTTCATATCCAGTGGGTGAAGATTTTTAGTTCAAATATATTCTGTGTAGTTGTGTAACCTTTAATCTTGTAAATCATTCTGCTGTGTTTCTTCCGATTGGTTTAGGCCTGATTTTGCTGCAGCTTGGATGAATTTGGGTATTGTGCAGAACAGTCTGAAAAAGCTTGACGAGGCTGAACAGAGCTATAGGAACGCAATTCGATTCAGGAAGAAATACCCAGACTGTTATTACAACTTGGGACGTCTGGTAAGCGATGTGCCTTCTCTGTAATTTGCATAAAGCATTCAATACATTTAAAGCATGTTTTCCTACTTATTACATTTCCCCATATTCTAAACATCAGTTTCAGTAATATTACAGCATGGATTTTTAATATGTCTAGGGTGGTTTTGGTCTTGGGCAATTATGTTCATCCTTCCTGTGTGAGTACAAAGCAACATGGTGCAATTTATTATTAATTATGGCAAGAAATTGCTATTTCGCTCTAAATATTGCCCATTATGATGTGTAATGACATGCTATTTTTGTGTTAATGAAGGTTTGATTACTTAACTCCATGAAGTATCAACTTCAAAGTATTTTTGTCAAAGATGTGCCATAGTGATTAATGCATACGCTTCTGACATGTTTAGCCTCGTTGATTATGCAGAAAATGCAAGTTTGAATCTGCATCATTTCCCTGCCCTTTTCCTCCTATCTAAAAAAATAAAACAATTTTAAAAAATGACATAGTAAGGCCTGAGAGGTTTTTTTTGTTGTTGCTTGAAGTATCTTTGTCCTTGACACACACTGTTTATGATTGGTGCTTGTTTGTTTTATCCCCAGTATGCAGACCTGAACCGCAGCATTGATGCGCTGAACGCCTGGAGGAACGCCACCATCCTGAAGCCTGACCACAGCCTGGCGTGGAACAACATGGTCATATTGTTAGACAACACTGGTAAGGTGTAGATGGAAACTGATTTATTAAAAGGTCAGTACATACTGCCACAAATAGTGTAAAATTAGTGTACTTATGGCTGATATACTACTTTTATTAGATGTCATCTGGAATACTTGATTCTGATTGGCTAGTTGCTGCATATATCACAGTTTAGCAATGCAGTATAGATCTGTATTGTTACGTTCAGACAGGGGCAGTCATGTATGCTTAAACTGAGTGAGTGTTCTCATTAAACGTGACCTTGACCCTGCCCTTGGGGGTAAATGGATGATCTTGGCCCAAATCCTCCCGCCTTGTCGTTTTCATCTGGTGTCCCAAGTATAGCCACGGCTCATAGCTGTGTGTGAGAGAGGTGTGAACTTTCATTCTGCAGATGCTGAGCGTCAGGTGCACGCTGCCACATGGGGCCATGCTGCATAATTAGTTCACCCTTTACAACAATTAACTCCTGCACCCCATCTTCACCCCCTTATCTCGTCAGAGACCCTACAGGGACGGATAACTTAGCTTTTTGTTAGAATTATCTAATAACCTTTTAATACTTTTTCTTTGCATGATATAAACATGTTACAGGATTAATAGAGGATGTCCTTTCCGTGAAATGCCGGCATAAGAACCCAACATGATTAGACCGGAAGAGCAAGAATCAGCAATGCTTGAAATTTATGTATTAAAAGCCTTGTGTGTTGTTTTAAGGCCTCTCTTCCCTGCCGTGTGGAGAATGACGCGATTCCCTGACAGAAGCCGTTTATTCAAACGCGTCTCCCAGGCAGGTTTGCCCTCCCTAGAGAGTCTTGGCATGGTCCATTTTCCTTGCCAAAAAAAAACCCTGGCACCAGCATCATCTCCCTCTGCATTTTCCGGCCTTACTTGATCCCAAAACCCCTCCCAAAAAATAAGTCAATGATTGCAAACAGGAAATTGGAGATGCTTTCTAATGCTATTGTTTCCCTATATTATTAAACTAAAAACCCATCAAGAAAGTGTGCAAACATAAAACATGAGTCATGCTTAGGTTTCAACGGTGAAGAAGAATCCTCAGCAACTCATGAATTTGTTAAGGGCCAGCCGGTGAGAGAAGATCTATCGGAGTCTGTGGTCAGAGGGAGTTTTGACATCCAGATCAATAAGTCAGTAGCCCTTGTGTTGCCCTCTAATTAGGAAACTAAAAGAATCAGCCATGTGTGGAGTTGAAAAATTATCTTCTGGAGGCTGCTGACACACCAGAGCACACCGCTCTGCACAGTCAACAGAAATCACAGAATGACAACTATACGGTTGTCCTTTTGTGACATTTAGAACTATTTCTAAAAATGTAAACAATTTTCATCTTCACAATTCTTAGTAGGTTTTTTTTTCATAGGCCAGTTTCAATGATGGAAATGGTTTGGCACACACGCTATAAGAGTGTGGCACTAAAAACAAGTTGTTCTTTTGCAAAATGTTCTTTTTACATTTGTTCTATGGAGCTACTAAGATGTTCTGTGTGATGTTAGCACATTGCTGGGGTTCTCAGTGGTTGCTCGTTGTTTGTTAGGATGTTCTGAGTGGTTGCTTGGTTGTTACTCACAGGCTCAAGTCAAAAGAGTCCACCCCCAAGTGTCTGATATTCTGGTCCCTGGATATTGCTTGGGTTGCTCCTTCAGTATAATAGACTCTAGGCATGAACGCTTCCACATTAGCCTCACTGGCCAACACAACTTCCGGTGTAGCGCAGAAAATGAAATCTTGAGGAAGTGCCCCACTATAGGACAAAGCATTATTAATATTCAAGTTCCTGGGTTGCGTTAATAAAGTGTTAATATAATATACTAAAATTGTATATTTACTACTGTTCATATATATGATATCCTATACTATAATATAGTGTAACTGATTGTGTTTGACAGTTGAAATTTGAGCAAAGAGTTTGCTATGGGAAAATACACCGGAAGCTTGCGTAATACTTCGATTTCAATAGAAAAATCTAGGCAGTAGATATGTATAGAGCCCATGTTTATTTCCCATTTTATCACAAGCCAAAAATCGTTAAGTTTGAATTCTTTTAAAAAAGGTAAAAGCCCAGCAGTTTGAGTTATCATTCATAACTTAATGAGCAACAGTAATACTTTGTCTTAGCAATGTAACAGTAATATTTTGTCTTTTCATTACAGGCAATCTGGCTCAGGCTGAGCTGATTGGAAAGGAAGCATTAAAGATATTGCCAAAAGATCACACCATCATGTTCTCCCTCGCCAATGTCCTTGGGAAACAGGAAAAGTACAAGGTTAATACAAACTTTTTTCCATGTAGTGCAGCTTTTTCTGTGAAAATGTTACTCAAACTATTTATTTGATACAGAAAGAACTTTATAATAACCAATGTTCCTTTTTCTCTCAGGAGTCGGAAGGATTCTTTCTTAACGCTCTGAAGATCAACCCAAACGTTGCCAGTTGCCATGGTAATCTTGGTAAGTCTCCCAGAATCCCGCTGGCACTTCAGTATTGTCACAAAAACACAGTTGTGCAAGTTTTGACTCCTGCAATGTTACACGATACAGGCATAAATCGGTGTGACTGAATCAATAAACAAAGCGCTGTGGCTATGATTCTTCTCCCATTCACTGGGGACCAATGCGGAGTTACTGTACAGTCCCTTGATTTAAGTGACGGGTCTTTTTTTGTGCTCTTGCAGCTGTTCTTTATCACCGTTGGGGAAAACTAGACTTAGCAAAGCGGCACTATGAACTGTCTCTTCGACTGGATCCCAGCGCTCCAGGGACCAAGGAAAACTACAACATGCTAAAACGCAAACTAGAACAGCGGCAAAGGACTGTTGGATAACACTGTTTTTGATAACTGCATGCCACAGAAGTCTTTTTACGGTCTCTACATAACTAAATAAATTAATTCATCTTTATTATTTTTTTTACTTTTGTCTTTTTTGAACATGTACAGATGCTGTAATACACAGTGCTTCGATTCTGGCCACATTATAGTTTTTTTAAGGTCAAGACTGTTGTTTGGGCTCAAATGAGTTTGTCATGTGTAACTGTAGTCTCAAGACATATGGAACATATCCACTATCTTGACTTTCATCTTTGACCTCATGTTATGTCAGCTGGGCCTCTATTTATTAGTCTGTTACACTTTGTAATTGCAAAGTATGTTACTCTTGGCCATCCACCAAGAATGTACCCCACTGTGGACATCGCAACAAATTGCACTTTAAAATGTCGAGTTATCTTGAGTCACACAAACCATAGGCCAATGGTTTTTGTTAGTGCGTCTGTTTACACGCCTTCCACGATATCTAACATACGTGTCAGGAGGACCAGAACGTGGCCTTTCGTTCTTCTGAGTCCTCTGTAGTTAATGTCGGAAAGGTGTTTTGCGAGTCTGTGTTCTGCTGTGCCGGGGCCATAAGGTCACTCCAAGTAGGAAGCCGGCAGTCATGACAGCAAAGAAAACAGTGAAGCTCAGAATGGAGGCTTCAAAGGAGGTGGAACGCAGTCCCTAGGGGCATCTCACACATGCTGGTTACTCTTGAAAGTTAGTGGGCTGAGAGATGGCTGACCTCGAGACACAACTTCAGTCAACAAGTCTCCGTCTTAGTTTAAAAGGCACTGTGCTTCTATTTTTTCACCTGCTTCCTCCAGCCAACGGGACACTTTTGAATAACCGGGATCGCAAAGACGGTGCTGCGAAGATGACAGGGTTGTTCTAATGATACCATCCATATAGATCTGAAATATCAGCCTGCAGTTGTAATATACAGTAGATAAAGGTATTACTAGAATCGCTTTTTTGAATACAGTGTTAATTTCGTTGACGAATAATTTTCGTCATAATTTTGAATGACAAAAACTGCTGTAAATCTATTGACATTTTCGTCAACGAATAAAAACGAGACGAAAATGTTAGGGAGGGACAATTTGGGAAGAGATTCATTTCAGAACGAATCTGCTGCGTGGTTCGGAGGTTAGATGCGTACATATGAACCGCCGGGACATAAGCTAACATACACTTGCTGCACGTCGCATAAAA